>NC_060176.1:47576201-47876201 GCF_021184085.1 Oncorhynchus gorbuscha
CGTGATACGTTATCAGAGTTGGTAGAGCCACCTGGTTTCTTCACGCATCGCGCCGACAGAAACATACATCTCTCTGGTAAGAAGAAGGGCAGGAGTGTATGCCTTATGATTAACGAGACGTGGTGTGATCATAACAACATACAGGAACTCAAGTCCTTTTGTTCACCTGACCTATAATTCCTTACAATCAAATGTCGACCGTATTATCTACCAAGAGAATTCTCTCAGATTATAATCACAGCCGTGTATATCCCCCAAGCAGACACCTTGACGGCCCTGAAAGAACTTCATTGGACTCAATGTAAACTGGAAACCACATATCCTGAGGCTGTATTTATTGTACCTGGGGATTTTAACAAGGCTAATCTGAAAACAAGGCTCCCTAAATTTTATCAGCATATCGAATGAGCGACACGGGCTGGCAAAACCCTGGATCATTGTTAATCTAACTTTTGCGACACACACAAAGCCCTCCCCCACCCTCCTTTCAGAAAATCTGACCACGACTCCATTTTGTTGGTCCCAGCCTATAGACAGAAACTAAAACAGGAAACGCCCATGCTCAGGTCTGTTCAACGCTGGTCCGACCAATCAGATTCCACGCTTTAAGATTGCTTCGATCACATGGACTGGGATATGTTCCAGATAGCCTCAGACAACAACATTGATGTATACGCTGATTCGGTGAGCGAGTTTATTAGCAAGTGCATCGGTGATGTTATAACCACGGTGACTATTAAAACCTTCCCCAACCAGAAACCTGTAATGCTCCGGGTGTCGTGGGTGTGGAGTCAAATGCAGGAGACAGAGTTCAATGCTGTGCGTCTTTTACTAGCACCAACGCACCACAGGGTGCTCACAAAAGTAACGTTCCCAAACACAGGGGAAAAAGTACAATGGAAAAAATCACGACTAGGCACTAAGCACGTACCTCTACAACAGAGCCGAAGGTTTACAATGAAATAATCCCGCACAACAACCAGGCGGGCCGGCTGTCTAATAAAGACAAACTAATTAAACATGAACAGGTGCTACCACTAAACATATAAGGAGGGGGAGGAAAAACAATCATTGGCAGCTAATAGGCCGGTGATGACGACCGCCGAGCGCCACCCGCCCGGGAAGGGGAAACACCCTCGGTCGGACTCGTGACAAAACCGTGGCTTGATGGCAGCATTCGCGCAAAACTGAAAGCGCGAACCACTGCTTTTAATCATGGCAAGGCAACCGGAAACATGACTGAATACAAACAGTGTAGCTATTCCCTCCGCAAGGCAATCAAACAAGCTAAGTGTCAGTATAGAGACAAAGTAGAGTCGCAATTCAATGGCTCAGACACAAGACGTATGTGGCAGGGTCTACAGTCAATCACTGATTACAAAAAGAAAACCAGCCCCGTTGCGGACACCGACATCTTGCTCCCAGACAAACTAAAGGAACAATGGGGGCCACCATTGTTCCTGTTACCAAGAATGCAAAGGTAACCGAACTAAACGACTATCGCCCCATGGCCTTCACTTATGTCATCATGAAGTGCTTTGAGAGACTAGTCAAGGATCATATCACCTCCATCCTACCTGACACCCTAGACCCACTTCTTTGCTCACTTTGGGGACAATACAGTGCCACTGACACAGCCCACTACCAAAACCTGCGGAACCTAACCCTTCACCGCAGCCAACGTGAGTAAAACTTTTAAACGTGTTAACCCTCGCAAGGCTGCTGGCCCAGACAGCATCCCTAGCTGGGTCCTCAGAGCATGGGCAGACCAGCTGACTGGTGTGTTTATGGACATATTCAATCAATCCCTATCCCAGTCTGCTGTTCCCACATGCTTCAAGAAGGCCACCATTGTTCCTCTACCCAAGAAAGCTAAGGTAACTGAGCTAAACGACTACCGTCATCACTTCCGTCATCATGAACTGCTTTGAGAGACTAGTCAAGGATCATATTACCTCCACCCTACCTGACACCCTAGACCCATTCCAATTTGTTTACCGCCCCAATAGGTCCACAGACGACGCAATCACAATCACACTGCACACTGCCCTAACCCATCTGGACAAGAGGAATACCGATGTAAGAATGCTGTTCATCGAGTACAGCTCAGCATTCAACACCATATACCCTACCAACATGTCATTAAGCTCGAGACCCTAGGTCTCGACCCCACCCTATGCAACTGGGTCCTGGACTTTCTGACGGGCCGCCCCAGGTGGCGAGGGTAGGAAACAACATCTGCACCCTGCTGATCCTCAACACTTGGGCCCCACAAGGGTGCGTTCTCAGCCCTCTCCCTGTTCACCCATGACTGTGTGGAAATACACGCTTCCAACTCAATCATCAAGTTTGCAGACGATACTACAGTGGTAGGCTTGATTACCAACAACGACGAGACTGCCTACAGGGAGGAGGTGAGGGCCCTCGGAGTGTGGTGTCAGGAAAATAACCTCACACTCAATGTCAACAAAACAAAGGAGATGATTGTGGACTTCAGGAAACAGCAGAGGGAGCACCCCCCTAGCAGTAGTGGAGAAGGTGGAAAGTTCCTCAGCGTACACATCACAGACAAACTGAAATGGTCCACCCACACAGACAGTGTGGTGAAGAAGGCACAACAGAAAACAGCTTCTATCTCAAGGCCATCAGACTGTTAAACAGCCATCACTAATGTTGAGTGACTGCTGCCAAGATACTGACTCAAATCTCTCATCTCTATTTTAATAATAAAAAATGAGATGTAATTAATGTATCACTAGTCACTTTAAACAATGCCACTTCATATAATGTTTACATACCCTATGTTACTCATCTCATATGTATATACTGTACTCTATACCATCTACTGCATCTTGCCTATGCTGTTCGGCCATCGCTCATCCATATATTTTTATGTACATATTCTCATTCATTCCTTTACACCTGTGTGTATAAGGTAATTGTTGTGGAATTGTTAGATTACTTAGTTAGATATTACTGTACGGTCGGAACTAGAAGTGCAAGCATTTCGCTACACTCGCATTAACATCTGCTAACCATGTGTAGGCGACCAATAAAATTGGATTTGATTTGACAGTACTAGAATATACTGAGGCTCAACGACATTGTATTCACTCCAAATTACTGGTCTGTATGACAAACTGAAAAGAAGGAAGCCTATGTTAAAGAATATCCACTCCAAATCATCCATTCTGTTTGCAACAGGGCTGTTAAGTAATACTGCATCAACACAGCAAATAAATGAGCTATTTGGCCTGAATTACAATCTACAGGTTTGTATCAAAATGTTGTACAACATAGAGTGAAACACTCTATATCTTCAAGTATTGTGGTGGCAGCATCATGTTATGGGTATGCTTGTCACCGGTAGGGACTGGGAGTTTGTCAGGATTAAAATAAATATGAAAGGAGCAAAGCCTAGGTAAAAAGTTAGAGGAAAACCGCCTCAGTCTTCTGAAAACCTAACCCTGAGGGACAATTAGACAGATTTTAATTCCGAGACACACCAGAATGGATTTCCAAGAGGTGTTGAGTGTGCCTGAGGGGTCCAGTCTCATTCCTGACTTAAATTTAATTGAAAATCTGAGACAAGGTTTGAACGTTGGCTTTCCTCAATGATTCCCAACCAAATGTATGGTGCTTGTGGTTTAGTTGGTAGAGAATGGCACTTGCAACGACAGGGTTGTGGGTTTGATTCCCACGGGGGACCAGTACGAAAAAATGTATGAACTCACTACTGTAAGTCACTCTGGATAAGAGACATTTTGACAGAAACAATGTATTGGGATCATTTTGTTGTTGTTCTGGCTCTGTACTCCAGCACTTATGATTTGAAATTATACAACGACTTAAAGTGCAGACTGTCAGCTTTAATTTGAGGGTATTTTCACCCATATCGGGTGAACCATTTAGAAATTTAAGCACATTTTGTACATAATCCCTATATTTTAGGGGATCAAAAGTATCGGGACAAATTCACTTATATGTGTATTAAAGTAGTAAAAAGTTAAGTATTTGGTCATTCAAAGTGTTGTTGTCACGTTTTGACCTTAGTATGGTCAGGGCGTGAATTGGGGTGGGCAGTCTATGTTTGTTTTTCTATGTTGGGGTTTTGAGTTCGGCCTAGTATGGTTCTCAATCAGAGGCAGCTGTCAATTGTTGTCCCTGATTGAGAATCATACTTAGGTAGCCTGGGTTTCACTTTTGGTTTGTGGGTGTCTGTTTCCGTGTGAGTGTTTGGGCCACACGGTACTGTTTCGGTGTGTGTAAATTCACGTCATCGTTTATTGTTTTGATTCAGTGTTCAGTGCTTTCATGAATTAAAATCATCATGAACACTTACCATGCTGCGCTTTGGTCCGATCCTTCTTACACCGACGACATCCGTTACAGTTGTGTTTCTGTGAAACACCCGGGGTCTGAGAAATTGGCAATTGAGCTAATCGGGTATATAACGGTGCTACCTAAGATGGACACCGATATGGGTAATATAGGCGATTTGAACACTGGTGCCATCAGACATGTTGCACTAACTCTGGGACACTATGGGCTTTCAACTCAGGGCCAGTTGCATCTGAAAGATGACTCTCGACTTGGAATAGAGACAATCACTGGAACCTAAATATGTATTTATATTTTTTTATATAAGAGCTAAATCTGGGGTGGCTCCATATCTATATATTTTCAGGATTCGTACAGTGCCTAGTAAAAGCCTACACACACCTTATCACGACTCAGGACATGACCAAGATGCAGACACAGGAGGCGGATAGTACAGTTCTCAATCATTTATTAGAGCACGTGGAAAAGGGCAGGCCTAGGACAGGCAGAGGTTCATAATCAGGTCAGAGTCAGGCAGGTACAGGATGGCAGGCAGGCTCAGGGTCAGGGCAGGCAGAGGTTCGTAAACAGGTCAGAGTCAGGCAGGTACAGGATGGCAGGCAGGCTCAGGGTCAGGGCAGGCAGAGGTTCATAATCAGGCCAGGCTCTGATCAGGCCCTACACCCAAACAAGGGCACTGCGTTCATCCACCTCTGGCCTGCTCGCCTCCCTACCACTGAGGAAGTACAGCTCCCGCTCAGCCCAGTCAAAACTGTTCGCTGCCCTGGCCCCCCAATGGTGGAACAAACTCCCTCACGACGCCAGGACAGCGGAGTCAATCACCACCTTCCGGAGACACCTGAAACCCCACCTCTTTAAGGAATACCTAGGATAGGATAAGTAATCCCTCTCACCCCCCCCCTTAAGTTTTAGATGCACTATTGTAAAGTGACTGTTCCACTGGATGTCATAAGGTGAATGCACCAATTTGTAAGTCGCTCTGGATAAGAGCGTCTGCTAAATGACTTAAATGTAATGTAAATGTAGAGTCAGGCAGGTACAGGATGGCAGGCAGGCTCAGGGTCAGGGCAGGCAGAGGTTCGTAAACAGGTCAGAGGCAGGCAGGTACAGGATGGCAGGCAGGCTCAGGGTCAGGGCAGGCAGAATGGTCAGAACTGGGAAAAATAGGAAACAAACACTTTCGAAACAGGACAAGATGAAGTGGCAACAGACACACAGGGAACACAAGTATAAATGCTCAGGGAGGGGGGTGGAGACAAGTATAAATGCTCAGGGAGGGGGTGGGAGACAAGTATAAATGCTCAGGGAGGGGGGAGGGGGTGGGAGACAAGTATAAATGCTCAGGGAGGGGGTGGGAGACAAGTATAAATGCTCAGGGAGGGGTGGAGACAAGTATAAATGCTCAGGGAGGGGGGGGTGGAGACAAGTATAAATGCTCAGGGAGGGGGTGGGAGACAAGTATAAATGCTCAGGGAGGGGGTGGAGACAAGTATAAATGCTCAGGGAGGGGGTGGAGATAAAATGCTATAAATGCTCAGGGAGGGGGTGGGAGACAAGTATAAATGCTCAGGGAGGGGGTGGGAGACAAGTATAAATGCTCAGGGAGGGGGGTGGAGACAAAGCACAAAGACAGCTGAAACCGATCAGGGAGTGACACCCCTTACACAGTCTTCACATTTTGCTGCCTTAACATTACATCTAAAAAGGATTACATAGGAATTTATTTCCTACCCATCTGCTAATTCAATACCACATTTTCAAAGTAAAAGAAAATGATAGAACACTTTCCAAATCATGTGCTTATTTTGGAGAATTTAAACCGCTTACTTATGTTGCAAAAGGTTAATGAAGTTTAAAGTGTTACTGCTTGACAGCGTCTCTATGCGATCAACAACAATTTGGCACGATTAAGCAAAGATATGTTGGTGCTTTAGGGTTAATAACCTCCCTTGCTACACTCAACTACCGTCGAATATAGTAACCATCCCGAGGTATAGAGATGTCGAAAAGCCCCAGCTGGATCCAAAGCTTATTATCTCCATCTGCTTACTTTATCTTCTGGTATAGTATAAGGCTCAGAGCAAGGCCTCTATGGGTGAATGCATAATAAAGTCCAATCAGATGCGGTCAGGGCAATGGTGGGTCCATGGCCACTCTTACCATGCCAGTCCTCCACCTTGGCTGTGGGACCCTCCCTCCCTCCCCTGGCCCTGACTCTGACCTCAGCTCCTGACCGCTTCAGCACACTCAGCCTCCCTGGAGCTCTGCCCAGACCCTGGAATAGTCCTCTCTGTCTGGACTCACTCTCTTTGTCCTCTCTTTTTCCCATTTCTCTCTCCCTCTCTCTCTCTCTCTCTCTCTCTCTCTCTCTCTCTCTCTCTCTCTCTCTCTCTCTCTCTCTCTCTCTCTCTCTCTCTCTCTCTCTCTCTCTCTCTCTCTCTCTCTCTTATCTGCTTCTCTTCTTATCTGCCATTCTCTCTCTCTCTCTCCCTCTTGATTTCTTTGCACTCTTTTGTCTCTCTCTCTCTATACTCTCCCTCTCTCGATTTCTTTGCACTCTTTTGTCTCTCTCTCTCTTCTTTCCTCCATTTCTCATGTTGTCTTTCTCTCTCCTTTCTTCTGAAAGTATGAACTATCAGTCCTGCTTGGGTATGAATCATCAAGTGCACATTTAGACATCAGGCCGCCACTTTCTTCCTTTACCCTTTTATTTCATCCCATTTCCCTCTCTCGTTTGCTCCACTGGGTGTGACAGTCCCGCCTGACATTCTGTGACACACTCCACATCTCTCCCTGAGAGATGAGCTGACGTGTGTATGAATTCAGGTCTGCGTGTGTGTGTTTGCGTGTGTGTGTATGTGTGTGTATAAGAAAATAATCTTGCAGCAACAGGAAATGTGAATTATTGTGTGGATTACAATTAATGGACATGTTTGTTGGGGTTGACACATGTTTTGTTAGGGAAAATCCAGTCTGACATTTTAAAGTGGTTTACTAACTTTAGAAGCCTTTTTAAATCTCGATTACACGACAAGTTAGCATTTTCTGACGTGCAGGGTATTTCCTGCAATAACAGGGTGATCAAATTAAGATCCGATACCTGTATGTTTATGTGTGTTTTGACGAAAACACCCAACCCCTACACACACACACACACACACACACACACACACACACACTGGTGGCACCAGCGCTGCGGGCAGGTTTAATTCCCCTGCTAGATGGTAAACCTGATAGTGTACATTATATACCAGATATTAGAAAGACACAGGCAGCCTTTACTACAGTCCCAGACGGTTCCATTTTCACCAATTACATTTACCAACAGTATCAAGGCTTAAATCTGTTGTTGAGTCCCTTACATCCATGCTGTTCATCATTGAATTAGTCAAGGTCTATACTGTAACACCAAGCCCAATTTACTGTTATGGCCTCCACTGTGTCTTACAACTAATACAATGTCTCTCTCTCTCTGTGCCCCAGGTATCTCTGTCTTTCCTCCTCTCCTCCGTTTTCTGCACAAACTCCTCTCCCTCTCTGTGCCTCACCTCCCTCCTCCAACTCCCTCTATACTTAATCAGGTAGAATTCGTACAACAGGAATTCATTGATTATTTGACCCGAAAAAACAAATGGACCAATTAATCTAAGGTAGGCGGGATAGTAGACCTGCTAGAAGAACTGCCCTGTTCTACACGGCTCCATTACAGCCTAGCATCTCCGGAGGGAGAACACTCCAAGTCATCAGGCCTGGAACTGGAAGCTATAAAATAATGGCCGTACAATAATATGGTACTACCGAGGCCCTCTGAGAGCACTGCTGCTGTTTGTTCCAGAGTTATTACCCCAAATATGGAATGAACTTTCTCCACTAGAGAGGAACACCTCCCTGGTTGAAACAATCAACTGTGACGCTGAAGAGGTCCCGGGTCTGGATAGTTATTACATTAGGAACAGATAGCTGTAAATAATAGTTACAACATTATAGTTATTGTCGTCATCGCTACCGCCATCTTCGTCTTCATCCTCATCATCATCCATTCTCATCATCATCATCATTATCATAATTATCATCATCATCAATCATCACCTTTGTCTTCCTCATCATTAATCGTCATCATCATCCTCATCATCTTCATCTTCAGTTCTAGTATCTTCACCATCCTCATCATCTTCATGTTCAGTTCTATTATCTTCATGGAATATAACATCGTAGGAAACAAAAGGTTATCGACCACACAATGCGGACATTAATACTCCCCAAAACATTTAGAGCACTGTAGCATAGTCATCAGCAGCAACAACAAGAAATACCAAGATCATAATCATCATCATTTTAATCTTCATCATCATCATCATCATGGTTCTGTATGAAATCAATAGAGTGGGTAGGGCCAGTGAGCAGCTAATTCAACAGAGAGGCTGTGCATTACCCAAAGTGGATCAATTTCAGGAGTGCTTGGCTGATGTTTTATTACATCTCATAAGCCCAAGGTCAGCTGAAGAAGATGAAGTACCCTGTGCCTTCCATTCAGCACAGGCCTAATTTATCACCCTCATTCCCCCACTACACCCTTTCTTCCACTGGGGGATGCAGGCAGCCACATCGCACAGGGGATGCGGCTGCATGGAGCTGGCTCACCCTGAACACAGCACGCCACAGGGCTATCCACAGGCCCATGCCAACAGCAGGACACTCCCATGGGTGTAGGGGAAAAGGAGGGCATGTGTAGGGTGGTGTGTGGGAGAGAGAGAGAGAGAGAGAGAGAGAGAGAGAGAGAGAGAGAGAGAGAGAGAGAGAGAGAGAGAGAGAGAGAGAGAGAGAGAGAGAGAGAGAGAGAGAGAGAGAGAGAGAAACTTGGCATGATGCCATCACTTTTTGGAGGTCGTTATGTTCATCTGTTAAGTAGAGTCTTAGATTATTACTCCGAACATCATCATGAATATTATTGTCACTGCTACGTTGTGGAACGTAATTGCTTGTAGCCCCTGCTGGTAAATGACTAAACAACAGGTGAGGACATTTTCCAGGAATGACTTACTACTCTCCCTCCTCCACTTGCCCTATGACTTGCACTCACTCACTCACTCACTCACTCACTCACTCACTCACTCACTCACTCACTCACTCACTCACAAACTCACTCACTCACTCACTCACTCACGCATGCACGCACACACACACCATATGAGTCCAGCAGGCCTGATTAGCCCAAACCTGAACTGATAGCCCCCAGGATCAGAGGGTTTAATTCTAACAAGACAAGAGATGCAGGGGGCATAAACACACAACACACACACACACACACACACACACACACACACCTTCACCTCACTCACTCACACACACCCTCCCTCCACACCACCCTCCCCTCCCTCCCTCCCTCCCTCCCTCCCTCCCTCCCTCCCTCCCTCCCTCCCTCCCTCCCTCCCTCCCTCGTTCCATCGCACCTTCTCTCACTCTCAGATCCAGCCTCTCCTGTCTCTCTCAGCACCTCAGGCACTGGCCTTCCTTTTTGTCCTGGTTCTTCTGAGGTTTCCTCTGTGTACACTTTCTCTCAGGCAGGCCGGCTCTGTGCTCAGACTATTTGAAGGTGAAGGGACTGACTGCAACAGTGCAACAGCAGTGTGCCTGCCTACCTAGTTGTGTGGCGCCTGGGCTCATACAGATGAAGCTTATCTATGCAATAGTACAGTCTCATCAGCCCTGAGTAATTAGAATTCAGAGATATCTTCCAACCAAGGAGCTTTAAAGAACCTCCTATATATAGATAGAGGAAGAGTGTCTAATTAAGAGCTCATTCTTCTCTCAGTCAGATTGTGTCTTCTTTCTCATTCTTTCCAATTAGGACACCCCTGCCCTTTTCTGTTTCATGTGTGCTGGGATTTCAGAGCAGAGGAAAAGTGTGAAGAGACTTTCAAAAAGACCAAGGAGTGCCCGAGCAGGGACAAGGACAACATCTGTGCCCGTCTATGAGAGGGAGAAGAGTGTGTCAAAAAGAGAAAGATATCGGGTGAGAGACAGAGAGAGAGGCAGAGGGGGAGGGACAGAGAGAGATAAAGAGAGAGAGAGAGAGAGAGAGAGAGAGAGAGAGAGAGAGAGAGAGAGAGAGAGAGAGAGAGAGAGAGAGAGAGAGAGAGAGAGAGAGAGAGAGAGAGAGAGAGAGAGAGAGAGAGAGAGAGAGAGAGAGAGAGCGGCAGAGAGAGAGAGAGAGAGAGAGAGAGATGATGTGTGTGTGTTTGAGCTACATCTCAAACTGACATTCTCCACACACGCACACACACACACAATAACACACACCCACACAGCTTAATTACCTGGCCCCCTGAGCCCTATGCGGACAGTCTGTCAGTAGAATCTTCTCGCAATCCTCCACACCCACCCTGAAACAACAGCTGCACTGTACTATACAGACACTAACAGCACCACCACCAACTATACAGTCAGTTACTCCACCACCTAGCTATACAGACACTAGTAACACTAACACTACCATACACTGATACTAAGCAGCAACACCAGCACAACACCTCGACACAAAATAACACCAAAAAATCTCCCAATATAAAATAACATTAATACTACACCATAGAAATATAACAACAGCCAACATCTCCCAAACAAAAACATAACAACAATAGGCAAACAACACTATCTAAATACAAAACACCACCGATACAAGACTACCTCAACACAAAACAGCACTGATACAACACTACCTAAATACAAAACAGCACTGATACAACACTACCTAAATACAAAACACCACTGATACAACACTACCTAAATACAAAACACCACCGATACAAGACTACCTCAACACAAAACAGCACTGATACAACACTACCTAAATACAAAACAGCACTGATACAACACTACCTAAATACAAAACACCACCGATACAAGACTACCTAAATACAAAACAGCACTGATACAACACTACCTAAATACAAAACACCACCGATACAACACTACCTAAATACAAAACAGCACTGATACAACACTATCTAAATACAAAACACCACCGATACAAGACTACCTCAACACAAAACAGCACTGATACAACACTACCTAAATACAAAACAGCACTGATACAACACTACCTAAATACAAAACACCACTGATACAACACTATCTAAATACAAAACACCACCGATACAAGACTACCTCAACACAAAACAGCACTGATACAACACTACCTAAATACAAAACAGCACTGATACAACACTACCTAAATACAAAACACCACTGATACAACACTACCTAAATACAAAACACCACTGATACAACACTACCTAAATACAAAACACCACTGATACAACACTACCTAAATACAAAACACCACTGATACAACACTACCTAAATACAAAACACCACTGATACAACACTACCTAAATACAAAACACCACTGATACAACACTACCTAAATACAAAACACCACTGATACAACACTACCTAAATACAAAACACCAACAATACAACACTACCTAAATACAAAACACCACTGATACAACACTACCTAAATACAAAACACCACTGATACAACACTACCTAAATACAAAACACCAACAATACAACACTACCTAAATACAAAACAGCACTGATACAACACTACCTAAATACAAAACACCACTGATACAACACTACCTAAATACAAAGCACCAACAATACAACACTACCTAAATACAAAACACCACTGATACAACACTACCTAAATACAAAACACCACTGATACAACACTACCTAAATACAAAACACCACTGATACAACACTACCTAAATACAAAACACCACTGATACAACACTACCTAAATACAAAACACCACTGATACAACACTACCTAAATACAAAACACCACTGATACAACACTACCTAAATACAAAACACCACTGATACAATACTACCTAAATATAAAACAGCACTGATACAACACTACCTAAATACAAAACAGCACTGATACAACACTACCTAAATACAAAACACCACTGATACAACACTACCTAAATATAAAACACCACTGATACAACACTACCTAAATACAAAACAGCACTGATACAACACTACCTAAATACAAAACAGCACTGATACAACACTACCTAAATACAAAACAGCACTGATACAACACTACCTAAATACAAAACAGCACTGATACAACACTACCTAAATACAAAACAGCACTGATACAACACTACCTAAATACAAAACACCACTGATACAACACTACCTAAATATAAAACACCACTGATACAACACTACCTAAATATAAAACACCACTGATACAACACTACCTAAATACAAAACACCAACAATACAACACTTCCTCAATACAAAACAGCACTGATACAACACTACCTCAATATAAAACACCACTGATACAACACTACCTAAATACAAAACAGCACTGATACAACACTACCTAAATACAAAACACCACTGATACAACACTACCTAAATACAAAACAGCACTGATACAACACTACCTAAATACAAAACAGCACTGATACAACACTACCTAAATACAAAACAGCACTGATACAACACTACCTAAATACAAAACACCACTGATACAACACTACCTAAATATAAAACACCACTGATACAACACTACCTCAATATAAAACACCAACAATACAACACTTCCTCAATACAAAACAGCACTGATACAACACTACCTCAATATAAAACACCACTGATACAACACTACCTAAATACAAAACAGCACTGATACAACACTACCTAAATACAAAACACCACTGATACAACACTACCTAAATACAAAACAGCACTGATACAACACTACCTAAATACAAAACAGCACTGATACAACACTACCTAAATACAAAACAGCACTGATACAACACTACCTAAATACAAAACAGCACTGATACAACACTACCTAAATACAAAACACCACTGATACAACACTACCTCAATACAAAACACCACTGATACAACACTACCTCAATACAAAACACCACTGATACAACACTACCTCAATACAAAACACCACTGATACAACACTACCTCAATACAAAACACCACTGATACAACACTATCTAAATACAAAACACCACTGATACAACACGCAGGGTCGCCTAGTGGTTAGAGCGTTGGACTAGTAACCGGAAGGTTGCGAGTTAAAACCCCTGAGCTGACAAGGTACAAATCTGTCGTTCTGCCCCTGAACAGGCAGTTAACCCACTGTTCCCAGGCTGTCATTGAAAATAAGAATTTGTTCTTAAATGACTTGCCTGGTTAAATAAAGGTAAAAAGAATAGTCACCATCACAACATCAGGACAGCAGCACTCTTGCTAACAACATCGTTACCTGACTGCAATCCTAGATAACGTTGTTAGTTAAACATCACGATTATTACAGGATCTGCTCAAAGACCTTCAGTGAATTAGAACTGAACCACTATTACTGCATCATCATTCAGTCAAAGGCAGAGTATGTAGGCCATCTTGAATGACAGTGTCCTTTCTTTAAGCCTCATAGTTTACCCTTGTTGCCCTGACAGGCTTTGGTAAAAGTAGACCTTTAGTGTTGTTTTCCTTGGAACAAAGTCTAATGACAAGATTTAATATGATCCCTAGATTTAGAACGAAGGGTCTGGCACTGCCTGGACTGGTAGCCTACTGTAGTTCAGTTCAAGAGCATAAAGTGAAGTTTTGGCCTCAATTTCAAACTCCAGGCTGCGTAGAGGCTCCACTCCCATAGGGCTCTGGTCAAAAGTAGAGCACTATATTGGGAATAGGGTGCCATTTGGGATGCACAACAGCTATAAAGAGTCAAGCTGCCGATGTGACAGTGTTCCATTTCAAGGATGCTGGTTTCATTCTTATGTGCTGACCGTGTTTGCGTTCTAAAGTGCTATGAATTCGTCCCACTTGAGGCATCTTGGAGGGAGTGAACCGCTTGGCCTTTCCCACGAGAGCAATGTCCCCTCTCATTCGGCCCGCAGCCAGCCAGCCACCAATCACTGCTCAGCTGTTGCATCACTTCCTGAGAAGGATAAGGAGTCAGGGTCATGTGACAAAGCAGGGGCTGCTGGGGATGATGTCATTGTCGTTGATAGAACAATGAGGACACAGTTTGGAAGTGAAACAGCCGGCGGCGAACGGGTGAAACCAAAATGTTCTGAAATGTTAGCACAAATCCTGTCCAACCCCACTCAGCCCTCCTCACTCCTCCTCACCCCTCCTCACCTCTCCTCACCCCTCCTCACCCCTCCTCACTCCTCCTCACCCCTCCTCACCCCTCCTCACTCCTCCTCACCCCTCCTCACTCCTCCTCACCCCTCCTCACTCCTCCTCACCCCTCCTCACTCCTCCTCACCCCTCCTCACCTCTCCTCACCCCTCCTCACCCCTCCTCACCTCTCCTCACCCCTCCTCACTCCTCCTCACCCCTCCTCACCCTCCTCACTCCTCCTCACCCCTCCTCACCTCTCCTCACCCCTCCTCACCTCTCCTCACCCCTCCTCACTCTTCCTCACCCCTCCTCACCTCTCCTCACCCTCCTCACCTCTCCTCACCCCTCCTCACCCCTCCTCATCCCTCCTCACTCCTCCTCACCCCTCCTCACTCCTCCTCACCCTCCTCACTCCTCCTCACCCCTCCTCACTCCTCACTCCTCCTCACCCCTCCTCACCCCTCCTCACTCCTCCTCACCCCTCCTCACTCCTCCTCACTCCTCCTCACTCCTCCTCACTCCTCCTCACCCCTCCTCACTCCTCCTCACCCTTCCTCACTCCTCCTCACCCATCCTCACCCCTCCTCACTCCTCCTCACCCCTCCTCACTCCTCCTCACCCCTCCTCACGCCTCCTCACCCCTCCTCACCCCTCCTCACCCCTCCTCACCTCTCCTCACCCCTCCTCACTCCTCCTCACTCCTCCCTCCCCTGCCTTTATTCTGTGATTTGATCCGAACTGGAGCTGCTTTGAGCTGTACCGTGTTTGCATGTGTTGGAGAGTACTGAATGTGAGAGAGTCACAGGCAGCAAATAACAGGTTGCTCGAACAAATTAAACTATTTCAGTTTTAAAGCAGCGATTCTCTCCCTTTCAAGAGAGTCAAGAGAGGAAAGGAGAGAAAAGCGGTAGTGTAGTGGTGGTATAATGACACCATGAGGGTGAGATGGTAAGTGCTGTAATCAGTGAAGCTGTAATTGACACACACACTCCCTCGGACCTCAAACAACCCCGGTCACGTCTTCACCACCATGATGATCGACACCCACACAGCCGCCAACACATCAGAGAGAGAGGGAGACAAATGTTGCTATTCAGCTCACTGAGTTTATATACAGCTAATAAATATTTAGAGTACACACCTTGCTCAGACATCAGTAAGCAAAGAGGGCGTTGAAGCGGACTAGCAGAGAGGCTCCAGGTGGACTTTAATGAACGTTAAGAGAACTTGAAGATCTGCCCAAGCTCCGGGTGTCAGTCAGAGGGGCTTATTTTGTGTCACTAGTAGTCGGAGTGGTAACAGGGAGGGGGGTACACTCTGACTCTCCATCTCCCAGCTGCTTAATTTATGCAGCATCTTGCAGTGCTTCTGAGCTGAATAACAGGCACGGATGGAATTTGAATTGAAGGGAGTTAGAGGGGTTTGATGTCACAGCATTCTATTCTGTTCAGGTCTGTTCTAAGCCAGGGAAGGGCTCTGTGTGCTGTGTCTGTGTGTGTGCGTGTGTGAGTGGAAGCGAGCGTGCGTACGTGTGTGTGTAAATACAGACAGCGTCTCCAATTCCAGGACGCAGTGACATATGTCTATGTGCTGATCTCTCTCTGTGCTCCTCTAATTCCTCTGGGGAGTCACGGCGCCCCTCACATCTTTTACCTTGGCTTTCAGAGGCTCAACCTGACACCTCAGGAGATACCCCTTTCCACCCCCTCCCCTCCCTCCCGCTGTCCTCCTTTGCCATTCCCACACACTCCCTCACTCCTACCATCCCTCTTACCTCTCCCCTCTTTCCTCCCTCTCTCCCTCCCTCCCTCTCTCCCTCCTTCCCTCTTCCCATCCTGCAGAATTCCAGATACAGTATCTGTACTTCTGTTCTGAACACCGCTTCATTTCTGGTTTCTCTTATTTTTTTCACTTGTGAAGCAATTTGAGAAAAGATGCTTGCTCAAGGGCTACAGTGGCAGAGCCTCTCTTTGATATACTGTCTGCCTTATGAGCTGTCAAGACACAGAGCAGCAACCGAATGGGAGCGCCAAGGCAAGGAGGGCGGAAGGAGGGAGGGAGGGAGGGAGGGAAAAGAAGCTGAACCAAGTGGCATGCTTCCAAGCAAGTTAGCGTTGAGCGTTGACACTAATTACTGAGGCCATAATTAGAGCTAGGTCTCACAAACAGGAACAGGTTTTCATCCCATCCCCCACTCCCCCTATCCCTCTCTCCATCCCTACTCCGCCTCCACTTTGGGTGAATCCGCAGTCATTCATGTTCCCCTCTCCTCTCCTTCCCCTCTTTTTGGTTTCTTTCTGCCTGTTGAACATGAACAGGAAGGCTATACACTTTTCAGGGTAAATCCCCCTGCCCCTCTATTTTAGGTGACTTGTACACATCCACCTTTTCCGCTTCCTTGCCTTCTCTCCTCCTCTTCATTTCGTATTCTCTTATTTTCTTTCTGCCTGTCGAACATGAACATGAAGGCTGTCCACTTTTCAGGAAAAATCCCCTGTACCACTCCATTTTAGGTGAATCATCACTCATTCACCTTCCCCCCCAACCTGGTATCATAGACTAGACGTAACATAGTAAATGTAAATCTGGGTACCAAAATTAGTATGATATGTTATGTTTGATATGGTAACATAAGACAGAATGTATAATGAGAAAGTCTAGCAACCCAAAGATTGCGTGTTTGAATCTCTTCACGGACAACTTTAGAATTTGAGCCAATTAGCTACTTTGCAACTACTTACACATTTTTTGTTACTTTGCACCTACTTAGCATGTAAGCTAACCCTTCCTCTAACCTCTAACTCCTAAACTGAACCCTAACCTTAACCCCTAGCCTAGCTAATGTTAGTCACCTAGCTAATGTTAGCGTTAGCCACCTAGCTAATGTTAGCCACAACAAATTGGAATTTGTAACATATCATATGTTTCATAAAGCGTAACATATTGTACGAATTGCAATTCGTAGTAGATCATACAAATGAATACATACCATACGAAACCCAACGTATACTAATTGGAGTGTCCTGGATTGACCTTTACCCTCATATTCTCCTTTGCTTTTCTTCTCCCCGGCTGTCGAACATGAAAGCGAGGGGCTTTTCACTTTTCAGCAGAGAATCTATGCTCTACTTTTGTCTGACTGGGAGTGAACTCAGAGGAGGAAGACAGTAGGTACAAAAGTAGGACAGATGTACCCTATTTCTTGTTCCTCTCCAATTCCAATGATTATATTTCTCTGACTGCAATCGCTTTCACGATGAGTAGTCATGATTTCATCTCCTCTAATAATGCCAAGGATAACTATATCACAAAGAGCACTTCCAGGGAGGAAATATTGTAATCCAGGGTGCATATTGTGTTATTATTTCACTGTCAGTCCTGGTTGGATGCAATCATCAATCATGTTGGCGCTCATAAACACTGTTCAAATCCGAGAGGTGATATATTTGTTTCGAAAATTAGATTCTGGCACAGAGTCATTCATCAAATCTTCCTCGCATATATGCTACACCCATGGCACAAGGCAGATGCTAGGTTCACAGTCGGGTCCATGTGCTTGAATACATGAGCCTGGAGCTAGAAGTTTTCTTCTATTCTATTTTTTGAAGAACACCAAATGGGATTCGGTTTCAAAGAGCAACATTTGTTTAAATTGGATTCTGAGCCCTTTGCTGCTGAGTTCGAGGCCAAGCGTCAAAGCGTGAAGGCACCGATAGCGTCTGCTTGGTCTGTGTGACAGACAGTATGACAGGTGAGGGGGGGACTGGAGTGTGCGTAGGGGTGGGGAGGGGCTGTGGGGGGGGGGGGGGGCAGTCATTGCAGTCAATGGCACTTCAGATGAAGGGAGGAACGGTATGGAGGGGAAACGACTCAGATATTACAATTGACGGCATGTCAAATCAAGTCACATATAAAACTGTGGGATTAGAAATGTATCACATGGATAGATGAGGCTGGTACGAATATATATTTTTCTCATTACACAAGTCACATACAGAGCACTGCACATATTAGCATAGAAATATGTCATACCATATGCATAGACTCTGCAGCGAATTACAAGAATCTGTGTGTGCGTGTTTTGGACAGATACACAGAGAACAGCTTTGTTGTCCACTATCCTCCTCCTCCTTCCTCCCCTCTCCTCCCCTCCCCTCCCCTCCTCCATGTATCAGAAGATCTCCCGTCCAGGGCTGCTTGGGGCCGTTGGGAGACGGAGAACAGAGGAGTGGGAGTAGCGTGCGTTAGTCCATCTGGCCACATACGTGAATCAAGGCCTGTGTGGAAGAGGACCAATGTGCGCTCTGCGTACATGAACTCGTGTGTGTATGTGATAGAGAAAGAAGTGCGTCACAGACAGTCACAACGTTGCACATCCCCCACCAACCAGTCAGTCAGATCAATGGAGCAGATAGTGGATGGTGGGGCCATGGGCAACACTAAGGGAGAGACGGAAACAGCCAGGCCAGGTTTATTCAATTGAGTTTAAACAGAAAAGAATGAGTCAGAGTTGGCCTGCTGTTTGTTAGTTCATGTGCGTGTTTGGAGAAGAGGACAGAGATGAGTATCATAGAGGGAGTTTATGTTGCTACTTCCTGACAGTGCTGATGTGGCCCCAGCTAGATGGATGGATTGATGGGGGGCTGGCTGCTTTGCTGGCTGACTGGCTGGCTGACTGGCAGACTGGCAGACTGGCTGTCTGGCTGACTGACAGACTGGCTGGCTGGCCGGCTGGCTGACTGGCAGACTGGCTGACTGGCTGACAGGCAGACCTGCGTTCTGGACATGAGGCTGGTCATCTGAGGTCTCACACAGCAGAGCACTGCCATCATGTGGTCACGTTTAGAACTGCTTCTGAAATATGATCCACATCACTACACCTTCAATGATGCAACTGACACAGTAGATGGCGATAGTTCACTGCTACATTACTCATTAACTCCGAGCAACAGTTAGCAGCAGGGGAGCTCATGGAGTTCAGTAAATTAGTTCAAAACCAGCCAACAGCTGTTCCTTTCATTAATAAATGTTTACATTTTCAGAATATGAATTCAAATGGATAAAACTCAAATATTAAAACAAGCTTTGCCCAATGGTAGGCCCACAGATCCATATTTGGCCAAGCAACATGACTTCATGTTATTATTTGATACATTATAGTTACAGGGTAGCAACAGTGTCTCTTTATGTTGAGAGGAGAGGGATTGAGCTGTCTGGGTATCGAACCGTCTGGGACAACCACAGAGGCTAGTCGATCAGTTGTCACTTGTCACTGGTGCTTTGTATATCATTCCAATTACCCAGCTAAATATGTTAGATAGAATATAAACACACAATTGGACATTTCCCAGGGTTTGTTTGACACCCCACAAACAGGTAGTTCTTACATTATTCACCATCATCTTTTTCGACCCCTGCAATGTGTTTGAACCAACCAATGTTCATTTTTAGATTTTGTCTTCACTCCTGCTGTCTCCTAGTACGAGAAAAACATCAAGACATTGTCAACAGCTCCTTTGATAAAAACAGACACCCCGCCTGGTATCCAATAGCAACTGCGTTCCACTAGCCAATAAGAAACCCATTTGAAATAGATAGATGAAGAGCGCAGAAGAAAACAAAACATCTTCAAAAGCGAAATATGATGGATTCCCACGTCAGCTCACATTCAGAGGTGCTCTAAGGGTACAGTCTTGGTATCTTCATCAATGTACAACAAACACATTGTTCCACATCAAAACATTTTCTTCTGACATCCTGTACGTTTTTGATATCCTTCTGAAATTACAGCGAGCTCCAAAAGTATTGGGACAGTGACACATTTTTGGTTGTTTTAGCACTGCATTCCACTACTTTGGATTTGAAATGACACAATGACTATTACGATCAAGTACAGGCTGTCAGCTTTTAATGTGGGGGTATTTTCATCCATACTGGGTGAACCGTTTAGAAATGACAGAACTTCTTGTACGTCGTCTCCCCATTTTACGGAACCAAAAGTATTGGGACAAATTGAGACATATTTCGGTATGAAAGTATCATACCGAAATATCATACGCCAAAAACATGCTAACCTCTCACCATTACAATAACATGGGAGGTTAGCATGTCTTGAGGGGTATGATATTTCGGTATGATACTTTCGCGATTAATTCAGGACTATCCATAATCATGGTAGCATCCGCATTAATGTAGAAGTGTTAAGAAACATATTCTATTCTTATTTACAATAAAACTAACTTCAAAATGACACTTACCATTCATTTCTATCGGGCAGAAACTGATCAGAAACACTACCAAAACAAACAGCAAATGCTTCCAACTAGTTTGCCGAGTCGTAAGCTTGATGCAATCATTGCTGGGTAGGAATATGGAACACAATACTAAACTCAATTTGTCCCAATACTTTTGGTCCCCTAAAATGGGGGGGAAAATGTACACATTTCTAAACGGTTCACCTGATACAAAAATACACTCAAATGAAAGTTGACAGTCTACACTTTAACATCATAGTCATTGTATAATTTAATGTCCAAAGTGCCGGAGTACAGAGCCAAAAGAACATTAAATGTGTCACTTTCCCAATACTTTTGGAGGTCACTGTATATTTTATCAGTGAAAAAGCCAGAAAGGATCTGAAGATGAATCTGTTTTTCCCATTCCACCGAACTGTTTCATTTTGGCATTAGCCATCATTACCTAAGTATTCAGGTAGTGTCAGGTTACGCCTATCTGTCAGTCTGTCCAGTGGTGTGGAGTGTACAGGCCTCCTTCACACATCCAAGACTGGGTCTTGAGTCTGACACCCTGGCCAGCAATCTGTCACCACTAGCTGGGCTCATTACCCCGACCCTTACCCTGTCCCCTGGTAGGACAGACAGAGCTGCCATTCTGCTGTCCCTCCATCAGCCAACACGGACAGATGTTCATTAGACAGATCGTTCATTAAACAAATGTTTATCAGACAGATGTTCCCCCTCCCAATCTATTTGAAAATCTAACAATTATCATAGATGGGCCCTGTCTATTTAGCCACTCTGTTGTGGCTTCCCATGTCACTTCTGACATTCACCGCGTCCCAAATGGCACCCTATTCCCTATATAGTGCATAGGGCCCTACAAAAGGGAGCAAGGGTGCCATTTCAGAAGCACTCATCTATCATCACGGATGTGCCCCTGTTTAGCCACTTTGTTGTGGCATCTCATGTCTCTTCTAACATTGCAACTGCAGTCACTCTGTATGAGTCCCACTAGCTAAGAGGGGGATGAGAGACACCAGGATGAATGTTGAAGACACATATGGCTTGCAAAACTATTCAGACCCCTTGGATTTACAAAGTGGGATTCAAATGGATTTGTCCACAATCTACACAGAATACGTGGTAATGTCAGTGGAAGAAAAAGTATGTATATTTTTTACGAAAAAAAGTATTCAGCCTCTTTTTTTTTAGGAAAGCCTAAGTTCGTTCAGGAGTACCATTTGGCTTAACAAATTACATAATAAGTTACATGGACTCACTCTGTGCAAAATAATGCGGGTTGACATGATTTTTGAATGACTAACCGTTCCTCTGTCCCCCATACATAAAACATCTGTAAGGTCGCTCAGTCAAGTATTGAATTTCAAGCACAGATTCAACTACAAAGACCAGGGAGCTTTTGGAATTCCTCATAAAGAAGGACAGTGATTGGTGGATGGGTAACAATAACACATCAGCCATTGAATATCTCTTTAAGCGTGGTCAAGTTAATCATTATGCTGTGGATTTTGTATTAAACCACACAGACACATGAACGATAAGACATCCTTCTGAACTGAGCTGCAGCTCAGGAATGAAACTGCTCAGGGATGTTACAATGTGGCTGTTACTGCCCCCAACGCTTTAACCACTGGGCTACCTGCCACTCCCTATTAAACAGAGTAATTCAATTTAAATGTTCACATTTTAAATTTAAAAAAGGCCTTGAGGGTAGTGCAGTGGTCTAAGGCACTGCATCGCAGTGCTAACTGTGCCACCAGAGACTCTGGGTTTGAGCCCAGGAGGCCCATGGGGCGGCGCACAATTGGCCCAGCGTCGTCCGGGTTAGGGAGGGTTTGGCCGGCGTGGATATCCTTGTCTCATCGCGCGCTAGTGTCTCCTGTGGCGGGCCTGGCACAGTGCACGCTAACCAGGTCGCTAGGTGCACGGTGTTTCCTCCGACACATTGGTGCGGCTGGGTTGGATGCTCGCTGTGTTAAGAAGCAGTGCGGCTTGGTTGTTTTGTGTTTCGGAGGATGCATGACTATTGACCTTCGTCTCTCCCGAGTCCGTACGGGAGTTGCAGCAATGAGACAAGACAGTAACTACTACCAAATGGATAAAATGAAAAAGGGGGTCAAAAATAATTAAAAAAATTTTTTGTGTAGATACATTTTTTTAACCCACTTTGTAACACAATTTAATGGTAAGAAATCCAAGGGGACTGAATCCTTTTGTAAAGCACCGTGTGTTTAAATGATCAGTCTGTGATCACGTGTTGCCTTATCAGACAGGAATCAAAGCTATATCAGCTGTTGCTGTATAATAAGCGTACAATCTACAGAATTGTGATTTTGAAGTTGACACAAGCCAACGTTTCAGTGAGATGTAAAAGACAAATACATCTGTTAGATCTGAATGTCGTTGGCTACCAATGGTATGGTGGCACCTCTAAATCTGCGTGTCACGGACGTCGTCGTGGAGATTACCGGACCAAGGCGCAACGTACCTTGAGATCCACATCATTTATTAACCAAGTGAAACTTTAGAAAAGACAAAAAAAATAAAGAATACAACGACCGAACAGCTTCGTTGCGCAAACTACCTGCACACAAACGAAGACAAGATCCCACACAGAAGGAGGGGAAAGGGCTGCCTAAGTATGATCCCCAATCAGAGACAACGATAGACAGCTGCCTCTGATTGGGAACCACACTCGCCAGAAACAAAGAAATAAAGAACATAGAATGCCCACCCAAATCACAAACCAAAATAGAGACATAAAAAGGCTCTCCAAGGTCAGGGTGTGACACTGAGACGGGCTAAGGGACAGGGATTTGGAGGGCAGAGGAGAGTGAAAATGGAAGTAGGGGGGATATGGGTATGGGAGCCCACACTTGGGCTTTTATCAATAGGCTGTCCTACTCAGAGCTCAGACCTCAGCCGTGGCGCAGCCCATGTCACTCAGCAGTAGGATCCAGTGGACCAAAGGGACCTGGAGGTGGGCTCTTCTCTTCCCAGAGAGAAGGGCCTTGTTCCTGCCTGCGATGAGACACAGGCTGCTGACAGAGTAGAGGACTCTCCAGACCCCCTCCGCAAGAGGAAGATGCTACTCTGTGACATTGAGATTGTGGACTAGCTGCGCTCTCTGATCCCTCCCCACTCAACTCTATTTGTGTGTGTGTGTGTTTTGTCTGTGTGTACGTGTGTGTATGTGTTTGTGTGAATGTTTCACTTGTAATTGTGTTATCAATAAAATTTTCAATAAAATGTATTTATAAAGCCCTTTTTACATCAGCCGATGTCACAAAGTGCTTATACAGAAACCCAGCCTAAAATCTCAAACAGAAAGCAATGCAGATGTGCACAAAACAGGGGACTATACAGCTATGGGTACTGATCTTCTCTAGGTAGATAAATGCCTAGAGAGTGTACAGAGTCTGTCTCAGAGTGGCTATATTAATATCAATGTGCTAAGGAATGCTTTGTGTCTGATGTTATATGGACCAGAACCCCTCAAAGGATGGATATAATATTTAATGGTCAGTTATTGACGAGAAGGAAGTGGAGGAGGAGGAAGTGGACGAGGAGGAGGTGGACGAGGCGGAGGAGGAGATGTACGAGGAGGAGGAGAAAGTGGACGAGGAGGAGGTGGATGAGGAGGAGGAGGAGGAGGTGGAGGAGGAGGTGGAGGAGGTGGACGAGGAGTAGGAGGTGGACGAGGAGGAGGAGGAGATGGATGAGGAGGTGGATGAGGAGGAGGAGATGGGTGAGGAGTTGGACGTGGAGGAGGAGGAGGATGTGGACGAGGAGGAGGAGATGGACGAGGAGGAGGAGGTAGACGAGGAGGAGGAAGAGGAGGAGGAGGAGGTGGACGAGGAGGAGGTGAACGAGGAGGTGGAAGAGGAGGTAATGCATCACTGGATGGTCTAAAGACCCAACAGTGTAGTCCTCAACATCAGGCAACAGCCGGTAGTTAAATATTTAACGTAATTGCTGGTTTATTGTCGTCCTTCTAACTAACATGTGCTCAGGTCGCCTTAAATGCACACACACACACACATGCACACGTGCACAGACACACACAAACAGACACACAGTTTAGCCAAACATCTACAAACAAGTACACAAACATCTTTTTACATGCCTTCCCCTGCATGAATACATATTCCGAGCATTCAAGCCTGACAGCAGATAGGCATCTCTAGACTTTGACGAAGTCCAGATCTGACCAACATATTTATATACACTTAATGGGTCCGGGATGATGAGCTTCCGGTCCCTTGTCAGGCAGGGACACAAAAGAGCCAGCCAGTAGCCTGCTCTGTCCTGCCAGCCTCCCCCAGTCTTCACCCTGCCTCCCCGCTGCCTCCCCCAGCCTCCCTCCAGCCTCTCCCTGCCTCTCCCCAGCATTCCACAGCCTCTCCCTGCCTCCCTCCGACCTTCCCCAGCCTTCCCCTGCCTCCCAATGGTCTTCCCCCAGCCTCCCCAGCCTCCCCCAGTCTCCTCCAGCACTGGTGGCATTTCAGCCAGCAGGCTCTGACTTTGATGAATAGACTATGGGTTTGGTTGGAGCCCGTGTGTGCGCCGGTCTCTTTGAACACACACACACACACACACACACACACACACACACACACACACACACACACACACACACACACACACACACACACACACACACACACACACACACACACACACACACACACACACACACACACACACACACACACACACACACACACACACACACACAGATACAGTACATATATACAGATATTTTGGCAGCACTCAGACTAGCATATACACACAAGTGTACATGCACAAGCACACACTGTCTGGGGAAGCCCAGTCTACTATTTGACTAATAGAGCAGAGCAGCTCCCATCCTTTACCTCATGCTATCTCTCTGCTGAAGTTGGAAAAAGATGCTCTGGTCTAGTGAGAGGGAGGTTTATACTGTAAGCTTGTATTTTACTGTTATTATACCAGCTACGTTGACTGAGAACACATTTTTATGTATAACAATGGCTGCCGAGGACGGTAGGGAGGAGAGAAGAGGAGAGGAGAGGGGAGGGGAGGAGTCGTGGCCATGGTGGTCTGAGAACAGATAGGTTTCAACAGTACTGGTGTCCTGAGGTGCAACAGAAAATATAAAGCAGCACCGCTTTCTCAGGTCTAAAATAACAGTGTGTGTGTGTGTGTGTGTGTGTTTGTGTGTGTGTGTGTGTGTGTGTGTGTGTGTGTGTGTGTGTGTGTGTGTGTGTGTGTGTGTGTGTGTGTGTGTGTGTGTGTGTGTGTGTGTGTGTGTGTGTGTGTGTGTGTGTGTGTGTGTGTGTGTGTGTGTGTGTGTGTGTGTGTGTGTGTGTGTGCGTGCGTGCGTGTGTGTGTGTTGGGGGGGTTCAGGCCAATGTACTGGGCAGTGACAGTGCACCCAACCCCATGCACACATGAGTGACACAGGACTAAATTTAACTGGAACGCCTGGCATAAGTGATATTTTCAAAGAGACCTATAATGATTTCAGAAATCTTGAATTGACCAGCGGTGAGGTAATAAAAATGTGCTCAAATACAAAACCAGAAATTATTTTAGATCAATTTGACACATAATTTCAATGTCAGAATTATCTTGAACAGACCTCGAATATTTTTTGTTGGCACCCTCGGTCTCCCATTGCATAATTCCATTTTAGTATTTTTATTGAGTGTAGGGGGAAAATATTTAGCTGGGCCTTCGACTGGCTGCCTACTATGCTGTCAGTCCAACTATTCGTAGGAGGCTGACAAGGTTTTCAACTGTTTGGTTAACCTCACCCCATTAGTTGGCAATAGTCAACACGATTTGGAGATCTTTGGAAGTAAATAGAAAAGGAGGGAAGAGGAGGGGGAGAGAAAATGAAGTACGTAGACATGACAGTATACAAACTGAGATTGACAATCAAATGTCTCCTCTGGGATTAATAAAGTATTTCTAATATAATAAGGTTATTATTTAGAGAACAACACTAGACATGACATTTTGAAGGTCTTTGGACATGACGAGATGAGGAGGGATGAGAAGAGGAGGGAAGAGAAGAGGAGGGAAGAGAAGAGTAGAGAAGAGAAGAGGAGGGAAGAGAAGAGGAGAGGAGGGAAGAGAAGAGGAGGGAAGAGAAGAGGAGAGGAGGGACGAGAAGAGAAGAGAAGAGGAGGGAAGAGAGGGGGAGGGAAGAGAAGATGAGGTGAGAGAAGGGGAGGGAAGAGAAGAGGGAAGAGAAGAGGAGGGAAGAGAAGGGGAGGGAAGAGAAGAGGAGGGAAGAGAAGAGGGAAGAGAAGAGGAGGGAAGAGAAGAGGTGGGAAGAGAAGAGGGAAGAGAAGGGGAGGGAAGAGAAGGGGAGGGAAGAGAAGAGGAGGGAAGAGAAGAAGAGGGAAGAGAAGAGGAGGGAAGAGAAGGGGAGGGAAGAGGAGGGAAGAGAAGAGGAGGGAGGAGAAGAGGGAAGAGAAGGGGAGGGAAGAGAGGGGGAGGGAATAGAAGAGGAGGTGAGAGAAGGGGAGGGAAGAGAAGAGGGAAGAGAAGAGGAGGGAAGAGAAGGGGAGGGAAGAGAAGAGGAGGGAAGAGAAGAGGGAAGAGAAGAGGAGGGAAGAGAAGGGGAGGGAAGAGAAGAGGAGGGAAGAGGAGGGAAGAGAAGGGGAGGGAGGAGAAGGGGAGGGAAGAGAAGGGGAGGGAAGAGAAGAGGAGGGAAGAGAAGAGGAGGGAAGAGAAGGGGAGGGAAGAGAAGAGGAGGGAAGAGAAGTGAAGAGAAGGGGAGGGAAGAGAAGAGGTGGGAAGTGAAGGGGAGGGAAGAGAAGAGGGAAGAGAAGAGGGAAGAGAAGAGGAGGGAAGAAAAGAAAAGAGGAGGGGAGAGAAGAGGAGGGAAGAGAAGAGGGAAGAGAAGGGGAGGGAAGAGAAGATGGAAGAGAAGAGGGAAGAGAAGGGGAGGGAAGAGAATGGGAGGGAAGAGAAGAGGAGGGAAGAGAAGAGGAGGGAAGAGAAGAGGAGAGAAGAGAAGAGGTGGGAAGCGAAGATGGAAGAGAAGAGGGAAGAGAAGAGGGAGGGAAGAGAAGAGGGAATAGAAGGGGAGGGAAGAGAAGAGGAGGGAAGAGAAGGGGAGGGACGAGAAGAGAAGAGGAGGGAAGAGAAGAGGAGGGGAGAGAAGAGGAGGGAAGCGAAGAGGGAAGAGAAGAGGGAACAGAAGGGGAGGGAAGAGAAGAGGAGGGAAGTGAAGGGGAGGGAAGAGAAGGGGAGGGAAGAGAAGAGGAGGGAAGAGAAGAGGAGGGAAGAGAAGAGAAGGGGAGGGAAGAGAAGAGGAGGGAAGAGAAGAGGAGGGAAGAGAAGAGGGAAGATAAGAGGGAAGAGAAGAGGAGGGAAGAGAAGAGGAGGGAAGAGAAGAGGAGGGAAGAGAAGAGGGAAGAGAAGTGGGAAGAGAAGAGGGAAGAGAAGAGGAGGGAAGAGAAGAGAGAATAGAAGGGGAGGGAAGAGAAGAGAGAATAGAAGGGGAGGGAAGAGAAGAGGGAAGAGAAGAGGAGGGAAGAGAAGAGGGAAGAGAAGAGGGAAGAGAAGGGGAGGGAAGAGAAGAGGAGGGAAGAGAAGGGGAGGGAAGAGAAGGGGAGGGAAGAGAAGAGGAGGGAAGAGAAGAGGTAGAGAAGAGGTAGAGAAGAGGAGGGGAGAGAAGAGGAGGGAAGCGAAGAGGTAGAGAAGAGAGGTTAGAACAGAACAGGCTTGTTATTAAGTTATTAATATGACAACAGCACACTCCTTGAGGTCTACTCAGACCTATCAGGCCTATCACTGGGCTGTCATCAGGACTGGACAGCCGGGGCCAGGGGCTGTGACATGGCCGGAGGAGTGGACTGCGGACCCTGACATGAGGCTTTGTTCACTCTCTGATTGATGGGTTCATGGCTCGAGCTGCAGTATTGTCCACTTGCCCCCCCCCTTCCCCGCCTGCACTGATCTGAAGATCTTATCTGACCACTGAGATCTCTGTAGAGTCACTCACACATGTGCTGACCACTGGCCATGAAAGGACTGAAACCTTATCCACTCAATGGAGTGGAGTAGAGGTATTCTCTCTGCTGGGTTGGGAAGAGCGAGGTCTCCCCATTCACCTCGCGACACCTCCTTTTCAGATTTGTTCAATATCCAATTATAGCTCAGCTGAAGATAAATTATAGCCAAACTCTCCCAATGTCCCTGACCTTTAACTAACCGTAGTAGAGTGCAGTTTTAACTGTGTTTTGCTGCTATCTCTGTCAGGCAGCCATTCATCATGGTCCAGGTATTTGTGTTCACCTGGACCTGACTGAGTGAAGACAAGGGTCCATGTTGTTCTGTCAGTCGCTGAGTAATGATACTGCTGGGCCTCCTCGTCTGACCTCCACAAATCACTGAAACTTGTCGTCATACTAAACGCCAAACACTGGGCTGGATTGACTCTCACTAAAGCCTCCAAACGTAGTCATATTATAGCAGCTCTGTGCTTTTCAACACTCTACCCACGCTTAGTACATCCGTAGTGCATCACAGATACATGACAACGTGAAACACAAGTCCTTGTTCATGCAGTACACCTCACAGAGTTGAGAGTGAATCAACAATTAGCTGCAGGGAACGTGGAATTGGATAGGATTGAGTTGTCATATTCCTCATGCAATACGCTTGTCTGTCTATGTCCCTCTCTGTCTGTCCTTGTCCCTATCTGCCCCTGCCAGCGGGGAAGGCACAGCGCCCTCAGAGACAGACTCATCCCGCATGGAAAAATGATCAGCTGTGGAGAAGAAAGCCGCCGCCTCCATAAATTTTGCCACAGCAATGCTTGAAAGCAAGCCCTGACAACCGGTATCTCACTGGCCGTTCGTTCCCTTTCTCCAAATTGAGGGGCATAAATCAGACCTGGTCTCTGCGGCTTGCTGGCTGGCTGGCGGCCTGGAGCCCAGGGACGCAAGGATTCAGGGATGCACTTCACTCACCCTGGCACTTCTGTAGCTGGGAGAACAGATTGTTGTTGTATGGGGGGAACAAAAAAACTGGAACACCACATGTATAGACACCCACTGTGAGTAGATTTCATTTACCCTGATTCCACCAAATAAGCGAGAATAGCATCCATTTCAAAATTAGCATTAGAATAGTACCATTAAAATATATATTTTTTTGTGCTAAATAGATCATTATTACTACAATGATAGAGAGCAGCGCTACTGTACATGTAGCATAAGATGCCAGAGCCCAGTAGGATAGCTAGATCAACAGTTTCAGAAAGAGGGAAAGCTAGCTGACTGCAGCAGACCGACTTCTACATAGGCCAAACCCATTTGACCCAGAGGAACGAAAAAGCAACATGAGTCCAGAATTTATAGGCCCTGGGTTAACAAGGTTTGCTAGTTAGACAAACAGGCTGTCCCTGAGATGCAGTAAATAACCGTTAGCCTAGCGCTACGGTATGAGGCCAGCGGATGGAATAGCGGTCATGGTGAAATGGGAACCATGCTCTCTCAGACAAGGGCCTCTGAGGCAGCCGGAAGGCCAGCAGACAGACAGCCCTGCTCTGAACAGCAGCCAGTTGAAGAGGACCATGGAGGTAGAGCAGGACTATGTTATTTTGATATCCATGTGGTTTTGATATCTGTGTTGTTGTCACTGTATGGCTGTGCCCCAAATGGCACTCTATTTGACCAACTGAATTTATTACATTTTGATAGGTTTGGATAGTCAATAGACCATGCAGGGCGTAATTAAGGTGTCTGAAGCTATACTATTGGTTCTGGCCTCAGAAAGATATCTATGTTAGTTATTTACTAGAGAGGTAGCTACATAAAGAATGCCTTCACATTGAACCACTCTAAGAGGCCTGGTTCCAGTCCACACCTTATTAGCTTCTGATTCAGATTCCATCAGACTGCTTCTGAAATGTCCCAATCTTCATCAAAGTTACACACACCCTAGTAGTACCCCTTCCTCTAACTAAAGAATACATTTGGCTTTTAAACCCCAAAAATTCCACACATGACCCCATAACAAGAGACTGAGAAGAAACCTCTTTGATAGCAAACGGAATTCAATTATGAGTCACAGGATCAGTCAGTCAATCTCATACTCGTAATTTTAAAAAGAATCTGAGCAAGTTGCGGGTCTGTCCAAAGTGATGACCTGTGTCCCCTCAAACCCCAGGCCAGCGTCATTGCTTTCCCACCCCACCGGTCACCTCTCTGTGGCCCTACTGTGACCCCTCCTGGTCAGCCAGGTATCCCCCCGCTGGATCACTGGACCCTGGGTGTCACCGCACCGCTCCCTTCACCTGGGCCACTCATGCGTAGGACAGTTAGGTTAGGACAAGGCCAGCCGCCCCTTTGAATGGCATTCATAGGGCCAGGTCAATAAATCTGTCCAGAGACAGGGGGTCTGACTGGTGGCCCCTGTTTATCTTACAGACCCCTCTCCTCTCCTCAGGTGATTCATAGCTTCAGGTCTGGAAGTTAATTGCAGGCTGACTGAGAATGAAAGAAAGAGCACCTGTGTGAGTGAGGTGAGTGTGTCTATTGATGAATGTGTGTGTGTTGTGTGTGTGTGTTGTGTGGTGTGTTGTGTGTCAGGCTCAGCAAAGAGCCCTGCCAACCAAAGAGAGTTATCAAGAGCAGCACTATAAATTCTCGGACAACCCAAAGATTCCTAGATGCCCTTCCAGACTCCCTCCACCTACCCAAGGACATTGGAGTACAAAAATGTGAACCTCTGCAGGATCGGTGTTCCCTGCGCGGGACGGTTGAGAAAATGTAGGATAATGTGATTAGCATGAGGTTGTAAGTAACAAGAACATTTCCCAGGACATAGACAAATCTGATATGGGCAGAAAGCTTACATTCTTTTTAATCTAATCGCACTGTCCAAGTTACAGTAGCTATTACAGTGAAATAATACCATGCTATTGTTTGAGGAGAGTGCACAGTTATGAACTTGAAAATGTATTAATAAATTAATTAGGCACATTTGCGTAGTCTTGATACAACATTTTGAACAGAAATACAGTGGTTCATTGGATCAGTCTAAAACTTTGGACATACACTGCTGTCATCTAGTGGCCAAAATCTAAATTGCGGCTAGATTCGTAAGTCATATATTGGTCTTTCTCTTGCATTTTAAAGATGACGGAACAAAAAAATAAACAATAAAAAACAGAAAAACCGCCTTCCTGAAGACATATAAAGTATATGAAATACTCCGGTCTGGTTTTGGATCCCGTCATAGTACTGAGACCAGTGGAATTCTCCGCCTCTGACCCTAATAAGGGAGCTTGCTAGGGATTTCGCATGCCACCCCTAGGAGGGGTGCATCACATATTGACAGGATTTTTTGCTATACTCAACTTGAGGTAATTATCTGGTCTTGGGTCTCCTCAGGCTCGTGTGGTGGGGGAGATCTTTGTGGGCTAAACTCCACCTTATCTCAGGGTAGTAAGTTGGTGGTCTGTTGATATCCATCTGGTGGTGTGGGTGCTTTGGCAAAGTGGGTGGGGTTATATCCTACCGGGGGGTATCGTCAGACAGGGCCACATTATCCACGAACCACCTAGTCTCCGTCCCTAGTATCTATGCTGCAAAATGTATCTATGCTGTTTATGTACCGGGGGGCTAGGTTCAGTCTCCTGTCTTATCTGGTGTCCTGTGGGATTGTAAGTATGCTCCCTCAAATTCCCCCATCTCTCTCTCGCTCTCCCTCCCCTCCCGGAGGACCTGAGTCCTATGACCATAGTCCCCAGTCCCCCTGGCCGTGCTGTTGATCCAGTTTCCACTGTTCTGTCTGATGCTATGGAACCTTGAAATGTTCACCGGACGTGCTATCCTTTGCAGGAGCTGCTGTTTCGACCCTCTCTCTCTACCGCACCTTATGTCGGCCATGAAAAGCCATCTGACATTTACTCCTAAGGTGCTGACCTATTGCACCCTCTATAACCACTGGGATTACTATTTGACCCTGCTGACCATCTACGAACGTTTGAGCATCTTGAAGAACGATCTAGCCTTAATGGCCATGTACTCTTATAATTTCCACCCAGCACAACCAGAAGAAGACTGGCCACTCCTCGGAGCCTGGTTCCTCTCTAGGTTTCTTCCTAGGTTCCTGCCTTTCTACAGAGTTTTTCCGAGCCACCATGCTTCTACATCTGCATTGCTTGATCTTTGATGTTTTAGGTTGGGTTTCTGTATAAGCACTTTCTAACATCTGCTGATGTAAAAAGTGCTTTATAAATACATTTGATTGATCAATTTGATTGATTGAGGATGACTTTGCAACTTTAAATCCCATGCCCATACTGAAAAGTAATGAATTTGCAGTACTACTGCAGCCAACATCTGTGTCTTATTTTGGGTCTGAGGGAAGCCAGAACCCTGCAAACAACCCTGCAGGGTGCGCCTCTCTCTCTCTCTCTCTCTCTCTCTCTCTCTCTCTCTCTCTCTCTCTCTCTCTCTCTCTCTCTCTCTCTCTCTCTCTCTCTCTCTCTCTCTCTCTCTCTCTCTCTCTCTCTTTCTCTCTCCCACCCTCCATCCGTCCCACTCCCTCTCTCTCTCCCTCTCCCCCATCAATCTCTCTCTCTGTTTCTCTCTGCCCCTTCCCTCCCCATCTCTCTGTTTCTCTCTGTGTGCGGGAACATCCCAGGGTTAGAGGTTAACTAAGGGAAGGTGTTTTTCCTACTAACACCAGAACATTAGGGTCGGGGCTTCTTGGCGTCCCCTCCCTCCTCTCAGGTGAAACCTATTCATGTGTGCAGCGGCCTCCTAACCGTTACTGTCATCACCCTCTCTAATGTAGCCCCCTCGCCGTGCTAAACGAGCCCAGCTTTCAGCACTGTCTCAGGCCATGCCACGGAGACAGGGCCGCCCCACTTTCAACTCACACACCTGTGTGTCCCACAACATCACAGGCCATTTCCCCTCTCCAAATGCCCCCAAAACAAACTCAAACAGCAGGTAGGCTATATTTGCTTGACTTTGCTGCCGGGCTGTGTTTGAAAAAGCGCTCTTTAGTATGAGGAAGGTGTGGCTTCATTGCTATCTGCCTGTGTACTTTGTTTGGATTGACAGACTTACTGCACAGCACATACAATAAACATGAAGGTATGCACACACACACAGGCAAGTACAAGTATGAAAATACACACACATGCACTCGCACGTGCACACACACGTATACAAACGCATGCCATTGCTGTCTTTGGATTGCTTGGGTTAATAACTGAAACCTCAGAGGGGCCAGAATGTCATTTTTTTTCTTCCACCCATCCCAGATCATTTAGCATGCATCATTACCCCTCCAGAAACATTATGGCAATAAACAGCTCAGTGGGACAGATCTTATTTAAAGGCAAGAGGGGAAGTGGAAAATACACACACACACACACACACACACACACACACACACACACACACACACACACACACACACACACACACACACACACACACACACACACACACACACACACACACACACACACACACACACACACACACACACACACACACACACACACACACACGTATTCTGCCCAAAAAACCTTTCAGGGAACGAAGTTTGATCCTAAAGGCTGTAATTAATATCCACAGTATATACAATACTATTATAAAAACACACCAACCCCACCGGACTTCTCCATGAGAAATTCCAACTTTCAAATAATTAAAACCATGGTAATCAGATATGCAGCAGGCGGATGGTCAAGTCAAAGCGCTGGTAAAGATAGATGTGTAGAGCCTTAGTTCACTTATCCCAGGACAATATTCAGCATGAGAGAGGAGAGGAAATGAACGATAAACAAAGAAGACCTTGGAAGGGCTGGAATAATTATATGCCACTCTAGCCAATCTACATAAATAAACCCAGCTCGCACAGAACGCTTACAGTCATTTTTCAGACCCAGCCGGCCATGTTTCAAAACATGTTTATGGCAAAAGGCGTGTTTTACATTTTACATGAAATACTTCGTTTAGTTTGGCTGGGCCCAGACGCAGAACCCAGGTTGTGTGACTTGGGCCAGATTGATTCACAGTATGTATCCTAGTGTGACATTATCAATCCATCATGGACCCTGACACTAACAGGAAATCACAGGGCTTCCTTATCACATTATTCTACATCTCCAGGACTATCAGATTGGTGGTAATCAAATAATCACCACCGATCAGATCCTTGGAGGGCCTTAAATCTAAAGACCTCTAACACTGTTAACTGTTTTCAAATTCTCTACTCTGCAGGGTCGGTGTCAGTTCTGACACATTCAACACACATTTTCACGCACACACACAGGCGCACAGAGTGTGGGTATTTTGCAGGGTCTGTGTCCATTCTGATGAGCTGTCGGCCCCTGAGGCCCTTGATCAGATAGCGGCCCCTGCCTCGTTCCCCCTCACAGCCCTGAGCAAACACACAGAGACCCTGGCCTGACCACACCACACACACACACACACACACACACACACACACACACACACACACACACACACACACACACACACACACACACACACACACACACACACACACACACACACACACACACTAGCCAGGGGGTCCAGATCAACACAAACATGGACCAGTGCACTTTTGAAGCAGGGCTGAATGGCTCATTGGGTGCAGGCTGCGCTTGACTGGCTGGTGGGTAGGTTGGTGGGTCGGTGCAGACGTGGAGGTGGGCTGTTGGCTGTCTGCACCCAGAACCGAGCCATGTTGGACTGAAGGACAGGTCTGTTGGAGTTAGTTAGGACTCACACAAACACAAAGACCCAGTGTGCCTCTCTGTGCTACAGTGAGTAAGGGTTGGGAGCTTGAAGATATTGAAACTAAGCGTTTTAAGGTAATTACGTGTCTCTCTCTCTGATAGGATAATCAAAATCATGACATTAATTTCAATCAAACATCAATTGTGATGCGAGTGATTTCATTAATACTAACCAGCTCCTAACTGCTTGCTGCTGGAAGAGAACATATCCACCATCCATGTTTACCAGCCATGCTACACACTTCCACAACTCTACACCACAGAAGTGAGTAAGAGTGGAGTGTCTGACAGCTATTCCACATTACTGTCTATGTCCATGAGGGGGAGTAAGAGCCCAAGGTTTCCCTCTCTCTTTCCTTCTCTCCTTTGTCTTCATTGGGCTCATATCTTCACCAGTCTCCCAGTCTTCTCAAATGGCTCATCAGACTACACGTGGTGGATGTCCAAAATGCCACCCTATTCCCTAAATAGACTACAACTTTTGACCAGTGGTGCACTATAGCAGGGGTATTCAACTCTTACCCTATGAGGTCCATAGCCTGCTGGTTTTCTGTTCTACCTGGTAGTTAATTGCACACACCTGGTGTCCAAGGTCTAAAGAGGAACACGAGGAAAATGCAGTGGAACTGGCTTCGAGGTCCAGAGTTGAGTTTGAGTGCTCTATAGGGTCCCATTTGAGATGCAACCATGGGCTCTGAAGAACATGGTGTCCCCATCCCATACTCTCTTCCCAGGCTACATATGATGTCATCAGCCATCTCTAATAGCAGGTACAGTGCCTTCAGAAAGTTTTCACACCCCTTGACTTTTTCAAAACAATTCTGTGTTACCGCTTGAATTTAAAATGGAATAAATTGAGATTTCATGTCAGTGGCCTACACACAATACCCCATAATATCAGTTTTTCTAAATGAATAAAAATGAAAAGCTGAAATGTATTCAGTCAAGTATTCAACCCCTTTGTTATGGTAAGCCTAAATAAGTTCAGGAGTAAAAATATGCTTAACAAATTGCATAATAAGTTACGTGGACTCACTTTGTGTGCAATAAGGGTGTTTAACATGTTTAATGACTACCTCATCTCTACCCCACACATACAGTTATCTGTAAGGTCCCTCAGTCGAGAAGTGAATTCCAAACACAGATTCATCTACAAACACCAGTGAGGTTTTCCAATGCCTGGCAATTGAAAAAGGGCACTTACTGGTAGATGGGTAAAACAAATAAAAAGCAGACATTGAATATCCCTTTGAGCACGGTGAGATGGAGACTTCCCTGAGCTGGAGACTCTTACCTCCCTCACTAGTTTTAAGCACCAGCTGTCTGAGCAGCGCACAGATCACTGCACCTGTACATAGCCCATCTGTAAATAGCCCATCCAACTACCTCATCCCCATACTGTATTTATTTATTTATCTTGCTCCTTTGCACCCCTGTATCTCTACTTGCACATTCATCTACTGCACATCAATTACTGTCTAATTGGTATATTGCAATTACTTTGCCACCATGGCCTATTTATTGCCTTACCTCCCTTTTTCTTACCTCATTTGCACACCTTGTATATAGATTTTCTTCAACTGTATTTTTGACTGTATGTTTTGTTTATTCCTGGTGTAACTCTGTGTTGTAGTATGTGTCAAACTGCTTTGCTTTATTCTTGGCCAGGTCACAGTTGTAAATGAGAACTTGTTCTCAACTTGCCTACCGGGCTAAATAAAGGTGAAATATATATATATTAAAAAAATAATAATAATTACGCGTTTGATGGCGTATTAATTCACCCAGTCACTAAAAAGATACAGTTGTCCTTCCTAACTCAGTTGCCGAAGAGGAAGGAAACTGCTCAGGGATTTCACTATGAGACCAATGGTGACTTTAAAACATTACTGAGTATCACTCTCCATATTTCCAAGCATATTGGTGGCTGCATCATGTTACAGGTATGCTTGTAATCGTTAAGGACTAGGGAGCTGAGCTAAGCATAGGCAAAATCCTAGAGGAAAACCTGGTTCAGTCTGCTTTCCACCAGACGCTGAGAGATGAATTCACCATTAAGCAGGACAATAACCTAATACGTAAGGCTAAATATACACTGGAGTTGCTTACCAATAAGACAGTGAATGTTCCTGAGTGGCCGAGTTACAGTTTTGATTTAAATATACTTGAAAATATATGACAAGACCTGAAAATGGTTGTCAAGCAACGGTCAACAACCAATTTGGCAGATCCTGAAGAATTTAGAGAATAGGTGTGGAAAGCTCTTAGAGACTTATTAAGAAAGACTCACAGCTGCAATCGCTTCCAAAAGTGCTTTTACAAAGTGCTGACTCAGCGGGGTGAATACTTACAGTACCAGTCAAAAGTTTGGACACACCTACTCATTCAAGGGTTTTTAGTTATTTTTACTATTTTCCACATTGTAAAATAATAGTGAAGACATCAAGACAAAGGGTGGCTACTTTGAATAATCTCAAATATAACATATATTTTGATTTGTTTAACACTTCTTTGGTTCCTACATGATTCCATATGTGTTATTTTATAGGTGTGATATCTTCACAATTATTCTACAATGTAGAAAATAGTCAAAATAAAGAAAAACCCTGAAATGAGTAGGTGTGTCCAAACGTTTGAGTGGTGCTGTATGTAAATGAGATATTTCTGTTTTTCTCTTTTGTTGTTGTTGTATTTTACACCCTTTTTCTCCCCAATTACCTGATACCCAATTACCTGATACCCAATTACCTGATACCCAATTACCTGATACCCAATTACCTGATACCCAATTACCTGATACCCAATTACCTGATACCCAATTACTCTCCAATTACGATCTTGTCTCATCACTGCAACTCCCCAACGGGCTCAGGAGAGGCGAAGGTCAAGGCAAATGTGTCCCCCGACACATGACCCGCCAAACCGCGCTTCTTAACACCCACCAGCTTAACCCGGAAGCCAGCTGCACCAATGTGTCAGAGGAAACACCGTTCAACTGACAACCAAAGTCAGCCTGCAGGTGCCCAGCCTAGTAATGCCCCTCCCAGTCAAACCCTCCCCTAACTCAGATGATGCTGGGCCAATTTTGCATTGCCCTATTGGACTACCAGTCACATCCGGTTGTGACAGAGTCTGGGATCAAACCCAGGTTTGTAGTGACACCTCAAACACTGCAATGCAGTGCCTTAGACCACTGCGCCACTCAGGAGGCCTCATATTTCTATATGTCAATACATTTGCAAAAATGTCTAAAAACATGTTTTCACTTTGTCATTATGGGGCATTGTGTGTCGATGTAGGGGGGTGGACATTGATTTAATCAATTATGAATTCAGGTTATAACACAACAAAACGTGGAATGAGTCAAGCAGTCTGAACACTGTCTGAAGCCACTGTAGATTCAAAATAGGTGTCCTGGTCTGCTGGTGAACCTGTGTCTGAGTGACATGGGCAGCCAGTCTTGTTGTTGGGATTCCAGAGGAGCTGCCCAGTCCACTTTAATTGCTCCCTTATTACTGGGGAAAACAGACAGATATGTGTTAATGAATCCACATGCTTCAGTAACTAGAGCCCCCCCCCCCCCCCCGGCAACCCCCCCGGCAACCCCACCCTACCCTGCCAGGGACTAGGTCCTTATGGACTCAGGGGTCAAAGGCAGAGGTCACTGGGTTTTACGCTGCCTGGCCCTGGTGGACAGAGGTTATCTGGGCCCAAATGGACTGGTTAAATAAAGAAATGATACAACAGACTGTTACCGTGGTGATTCTCTCAGTCACAGAACACACTGGGGAATGAGCTGTGAGGGAAAGAAGTGAACACAACCAGAGTGCTGTGGTTCATAACGCGAGCTCACATTCAGAGAGTTTATGCAGTGGTGTAACCATGGGACATCCTAATATACTGTATATACAGCAATTGTGTTTATGCCTTTTGATTGATGAAGGTGCAATGAAAGTAATAATAATGGTTCCCTTCAATCTTACCGAAGATAAAAGGCCGTACACTGCAGTACAACATAACATGCGAACATTGAGTTTGATGCTGGCGTACTGGATGTTACATGTAATGCAAGCCTCAAAGACATGTCATCCTTTGATCCACTGAATATATGTCTATAATGAAACACACTGTTGTGCCATTAGGTCAATTTCAATCAGCTAAGTAAGCAGCAGAAGGGGACAACAATTCCTGTAAGGGCACTCGAAAATACCGCTGGGTAGTAACTCAAAAGAGAAGTGTACGGTTTAGGAAATGACTCTTGATTGTGTTTAAACCTCAGTACACCATTAAAGGCTAGCCTGCCCTGCGTGTGTCCATGCTGAGAGAACTATCAAATCCCTGTTCCACCAGCAAGACTGGCTTGTGTCCCAATTGGCACCCTGTTCCCTATATAGTGCACTACCTCTGACCTATGGGCTCTGGGAATAGATTGCCATTTAATATATATTTAATTTGGGTAAAAACTTCTTGTCCCTGCGGTTTCCATAAGCATTTCCTCCCCACATTTTAGACATTGACATGGAAACAAAAACCGTCGGCCGGGCCGAGCCGGGACTTCATTCTTTTGATCAATGATCTGGACCCCCTGGCTAGTGTGTGTGTGTGTGTGTGTGTGTGTGTGTGTGTGTGTGTGTGTGTGTGTGTGTGTGTGTGTGTGTGTGTGTGTGTGTGTGTGTGTGTGTGTGTGTGTGTGTGTGTGTGTGTGTGTGTGTGTGTGTGTGTGTGTGTGTGTACTTGTGCAATGCATACACTCCACACAGGATATCTCACCAGGAAATGCCCAGGCCACACACCATGACACTACATATTGCAAATGAAAATATACTTTTTTTAAATAGCAGTGCCTGTTGGACAATAGCATAGAATACGTAGGTTAGCATTATTTAAGCAATATGGCCATTTGACTCAGATGAAGCTAGTCCTGAGGAGCAGTGAATGTGCACACAGTCTCCCGAGGAAGCTATTTTGTCTTGGGTGCTGAAAGGTGAGGCTTAGCTATGAGAGAGACACTAGTTTGTCTTGGGTTGGTGTTGTGGAAGGTGAGCTGAGGCTCAGAGGAGCAGAGCTCATCCATCCAGGTGTCTGACAGAGCAAGATAAGCACCTCACCCTGGGCAGAAATAACACATCGTCCCATTGAGGCCTGATAATTATGCAGACCCACCGCCACTCCAGGGCTGATGTATCACCTTCAGATAGTAATCTCACACCCCTCCATTGCACACACACACACACACACACACACACACACACACACACACACACACACACACACACACACACACACACACACACACACACACACACACACACACACACACACACACACACACACACACACACACACACTAAAAGGTGCTAACGGGAATTTAACTTCCCATTGAATACCGAGATCTTGTACAGTGTCAGTGGATAAATGGACCTACAAGTTATTTACATGATTCTTCTGAAAGGGCAGCATATCCCACTGCAGTCGTTAACGATAGTGGTTTCGATAAAGTTTTCATGAATTTAACCTTTTTTTTCCAGAGTTGTTTACTGACGCCAACGGTAGATGGGCCTCTTTCAACGTGGCCCATCACCAGATAACGAACATCATCGCCGAGGTGTGTTACATGCATGTTATTGCGCTATCTTGTTGTTATCAAACACACAATCCAATGGAGCTACACACTCAACAACCTGTCCATGGTCTTGTCCCAACAAATACTGCCGTAGTCAAACATTATCAGTGACCCAGCCATCCTTAAAGCCTGTGTGGGGAGCTGAACGTGGCTTTCCAACAGGCTTTTCTCACCTACAGCCCTCTATGAGATAGATGTTTTACACTGTGCAGTGTTACAGTGCGTAAAGTACCAGAGAGGGCCTTTGTGCGTGCTTGCAGGTGATCCATTGTTCTTTAAGTTCCCATCCTTCACCTGATGGGTCTATCTGCTGACAGGACTGGGTGTTCTGAGGCGTTGTGTGTCCCGTAGGACTGACCACATCTGATACGCTGTTAACCTGGGGCTAGTTCACAGAGGGAGATCACTGCAGCATGTCTGACATTGTGCAGGAAGAAGTCCCCTGAGCCTAAAGTCAGTCCTATGATACATGTACATGTTTTATGATACTATCGTCCAGTCACACAATAGCAGCTCATTTCCTGTATGTGTCTGGGGCTTTCTGGATGAGCACTTCTGAGCTATCACTGTGTCCGACCATCTTTAAGGCTTTTAGCTACAGCAACTTGACCAGAAAAAAAGAATCCATATTTTTTGGGGACATCACTTATGAATTCTGAATCCTGAAGATAGATGTCGGATATGAATATCAGTTCTTGTCTCTTGACGTTATCCATAAGTAATCATATGCAATGTTTTGATTAGGCCCCTTACGGAAGCGATCAAAGTCAATTTAATAGGACTCAAATGGGTAGTTCTGGCTCGGACAAGGCTGCTTACGCGCTGTGAAGTGAACAGTTCTGTAATTAATTTCAAAGGGAAGATTCCTCCGCTGTGAGCTGATTTATCAGCCAGAGCCTCAGTGGGCGAGATAGTGTTGCCTTGAGGCCGGATTCTCTAGTTCTGCCATCCACAGTAGACAGTACCAGGCTGGGTGAACAAGGTTGTGTCCCAAAAGGCACCATATTCCCTGTATAGAAAACTGCATTTGACCCGGTAGTGCACTATAAAGGGAATAGGGAGTCATTGTGGACATAACCAGAACATGTGCTTTGAGGAGAGTCATCAAAGCCTCCCCAGCCACAGGTAAAGCCTTAATTCATCTTAGCCCACTGTGACAGCACTATTGTAGCGTAATAAATGGTCCAGGACTGTATTCGATACTCCGCACACATTGACGGATGGAGATATTGCAGTGCGTGTGTGTGTGCGTGTGTGTGTTCAAATGAAGCACAATACACTACTATTTTCTACTGCTTTTCCCCCAGCTCTCTTACACTATTCCCTGGCAGCCCTTTATGTTGGACAGTGTCATTCACAAAAGAGCAGAGTATGAGACATCTCAGCTTAACCTGATCTGAGAGTCTCCTATTTCCAAGCTAGAACAGGGAGGAAACTCCACAGGGAACACAGAGAAGGTTCTGAGGGCTCTACATAACCTTTCAACATTCTATCATATGAGATGAACTGTCTGGGACGGAAGGATGGTGGAGCCTGGAAGAACTAAGAACTTGCTGACATACTCTCCAAAGGGAAGCAGGTAGCCTGGTGGTTAGAATGTTGGGCCAATAACTGAAAGGTTGCTGGTTCGAATCCCTGGGCTGACAAGGTAAAACAATCTGTCGTTCTGCCCCTGAACAAGGCAGCTTAACCCACTGTTCCCCTGATAGGCCATCATTGTAAATAATAATTTGTTCTTAACTGACTTGCCTACTTAAAGAAAGGTAAAAAAAAATCTATCACTTCGGGGGTCTACAGTAACCATGCCCATTAAAGAAGTCAAATGCTCTACTGTACGGCTGCTTATTCTACAGCAGCACAGTATGGTTCTGCCCTGCTCTGTAGCTAGCTGCCCTTCTCTAGTGAAAACTGCAGCATGCTGTGGCCTTTACCCTGTGCCCAGTGCCTCGTTCCTGTGTCCATTCACCCCAGCACGTGGCTCACAGTGGGGAAGGACTTCCAGCTCCTCCACAGCAGCCTCGTACAGTTACTAACCTGTTACTCAACTCTACCTATACACAGTGCAGTCTGGACTCTGAGACCGGCTGCCAGGCGGTGGCCCCTTGATGTAGTATGTACATTTGCATGTATGTGCGCCAGCCCACCTGTCACTCACTCACATGGCTGGAGCACACATCTTATCCTGGAGAGCCGCAGGGTGCACAGGCTTTTGTTACAGCCCAGCACTAAAACACCCGATTAAGCTAATCAGTCAAGGTCCAGTACATACGACAGCACTGGAGAAATGTGATGAGGTTCTTGTTCTATGTTCTGTTCTATACTGTACGTGGCCAGGGCTGTATAGGCCCATAGTGACGGGTCAGCCCTGGTACTAGTGGGTGGTACTAGTGTCTAATAAGGGCCGCCCTGGAGCCCAGCAGCGGGAGCAGGAGCTCTCTCTCTCTGTCAGGAGCTGTTGATTAACTTGTTTCCAGATGATCCCGAGCCTCTAGCGCTCTGTTCTGTGTGGGAACGTGCCCACTGGGACCTACCCAGAACCACCTGCTTTCTGCACTCTCACAGCATAGCTAGCTTCTTCACTTTCCAAATACAAGTGTGTGTGTGTGTGTGTGTGTGTGTGTGTGTGTGTGTGTGTGTGTGTGTGTGTGTGTGTGTGTGTGTGTGTGTGTGTGTGTGTGTGTGTGTGTGTGTGTGTGTGTGTGTGTGTGTGTGTGTGTGTGTGTGTGTGTGTATGAGCTATTTGGCATTTGGCGTGGAGAGTGGAGTAGAATGGAGGGGTGGGATGAGAAGACAAGCAGCTGAAGCATAATTAGCTGTAATTAGGCTTCCTAAAAGTGGAAAACTATCTAGCAGCCATGGCCTTGGCATTGTGACTGATGCTCCAAACCTAAACAGGCTAAATAAAACCCTGGGAACAGGGCCGGGGCACGTCGCTGCCAGCCAGCCCACCTGCCACACACGGTGTAAACTTAATGTGACGTACTTATACTGAACAGAAATATAAACGCAACATGGAGCAAATTCAAATAATTTACTGGGTTACAGCTCATAGAAGGAAATCAGTCAATTTCAATTAATTAATTAGGCCTTAATCTATGGATTTCACATGACTGGGCATGGACGCAGCCATTGGCCCACCCACTGGGGAACCAAGCCCAGCCAATTAGAAGTAGTTTTTCCTCACAAAAGGGCTTTATTACTGATAGAAATACTCCTCAGCAACCCCCGCCCACCTCCTCAGATGATCCCGCACGCGAAGAAGCCGGATGTGGAGGTCCTGGTCTGGCGTGGTTACAGGCCGGTTCGACATACTGCCAAATTCTCTAAAACGACGGCTTTTAGTAGAGAAATTAACATTCGATTCTCTGGCAACAGCTCTGGTGAACCATTTCTGCAGTCAGAATGCCAAGTGCTAGCTCCCTGAAAACATGAGACATTTGTGGCATTGTGTTGTGTGACAAAACTGCAGATTTTAGAGTGGCCTTTTGTTGTCTCCAGCAGAAGGTGCACATGTGTAATGATCATGCAGTTTAATCAGCTTCTTGATAAGCTATCTTGGCAAAGCAGAAGTGTTCACAAACAGGGATGGAAACAAATTTGTGCACAACATTTTGTGCGTATAGAACATTTCTGGGATATTTTATTTCAGCTCATGAAACAAAAGACCAAGACTTTATATGTTGCATATATATTTTTAGGAAAGTGTATAGTAAAAGGAGTGAATTAGTGTTCTTTTTGTTCAGTGTATAGTAAAAGGAGTGAAACAACAGTGTTATTTTGTTCAGTGTATAGTAAAAGGAGTAAATGAACAGTGTTATTTTGTTCAGTGTATAGTAAAAGGAGTAAATTAACAGTGTTATTTTGTTCAGTGTATAGTAAAAGGAGTAAATTAACAGTGTTATTTTGTTCAGTGTATAGTAAAAGGAGTGAATTAGTGTTATTTTGTTCAGTGTATAGTAAAAGGAGTAAATTAACAGTGTTATTTTGTTCAGTGTATAGTAAAAGGAGTACATTAACAGTGTTATTTTGTTCAGTGTATAGTAAAAGGAGTAAATTAACAGTGTTATTTTGTTCAGTGTATATTAAAAGGAGTGAAACAACAGTGTTATTTTGTTCAGTGTATAGTAAAAGGAGTGAAACAACAGTGTTATTTTGTTCAGTGTATAGTAAAAGGAGTACATTAACAGTGTTATTCTGTTCAGTGTATAGTAAAAGGAGTAAATGAACAGTGTTATTTTGTTCAGTGTATAGTAAAAGGAGTAAATTAACAGTGTTATTTTGTTCAGTGTATAGTAAAAGGAGTAAATTAACAGTGTTATTTTGTTCAGTGTATAGTAAAAGGAGTGAATTAGTGTTATTTTGTTCAGTGTATAGTAAAAGGAGTAAATTAACAGTGTTATTTTGTTCAGTGTATAGTAAAAGGAGTAAAACAACAGCTTTATATTGTTCAGTGTATAGTAAAAGGAGTAAATTAACAGTGTTTTTTTGTTCAGTGTATAGTAAAAGGAGTACATTAACAGTGTTATTTTGTTCAGTGTATAGTAAAAGGAGTAAATTAACAGTGTTATTTTGTTCAGTGTATATTAAAAGGAGTGAAACAACAGTGTTATTTTGTTCAGTGTATAGTAAAAGGAGTGAAACAACAGTGTTATTTTGTTCAGTGTATAGTAAAAGGAGTGAAACAACAGTGTTATTTTGTTCAGTGTATAGTAAAAGGAGTGAAACAACAGTGTTATTTTGTTCAGTGTATAGTAAAAGGAGTGAAACAACAGTGTTATTTTGTTCAGTGTATATTAAAAGGAGTGAAACAACAGTGTTATTTTGTTCAGTGTATAGTAAAAGGAGTGAAACAACAGTGTTATTTTGTTCAGTGTATAGTAAAAGGAGTGAAACAACCGTGTTATTTTGTTCAGTGTATATTAAAAGGAGTGAAACAACAGTGTTGTTTTGTTCAGTGTATATTAAAAGGAATGAAACAACAGTGTTATTTTGTTCAGTGTATAGTAAAAGGAGTGAAACAACCGTGTTATTTTGTTCAGTGTATATTAAAAGGAGTGAAACAACAGTGTTGTTTTGTTCAGTGTATATTAAAAGGAATGAAACAACAGTGTTATTTTGTTCAGTGTATATTAAAAGGAGTGAAACAACAGTGTTATTTTGTTCAGTGTATAGTAAAAGGAGTGAAACAACAGTGTTATTTTGTTCAGTGTATAGTAAAAGGAGTGAAACAACCGTGTTATTTTGTTCAGTGTATATTAAAAGGAGTGAAACAACAGTGTTGTTTTGTTCAGTGTATATTAAAAGGAATGAAACAACAGTGTTATTTTGTTCAGTGTATAGTAAAAGGAGTAAATTAACAGTGTTATTTTGTTCAGTGTATATTAAAAGGAGTGAATTAGTGTTATTTTTGTTCAGTGTATAGTAAAAGGAGTAAATTAACAGTGTTATTTTGTTCAGTGTATAGTAAAAGGAGTGAATTAGTGTTCTTTTTGTTCAGTGTATAGTAAAAGGAGTAAATTAACAGTGTTATTTTGTTCAGTGTATAGTAAAAGGAGTGAAACAACAGTGTTATTTTGTTCAGTGTATAGTAAAAGGAGTAAATTAACAGTGTTATTTTGTTCAGTGTATAGTAAAAGGAGTGAAACAACAGTGTTATTTTGTTCAGTGTATAGTAAAAGGAGTAAATTAACAGTGTTATTTTGTTCAGTGTATATTAAAAGGAGTGAATTAGTGTTATTTTTGTTCAGTGTATAGTAAAAGGAGTAAATTAACAGTGTTATTTTGTTCAGTGTATAGTAAAAGGAGTAAATTAACAGTGTTATTTTGTTCAGTGTATAGTAAAAGGAGTAAATTAACAGTGTTATTTTGTTCAGTGTATAGTAAAAGGAGTGAATTAGTGTTCTTTTTGTTCAGTGTATAGTAAAAGGAGTAAATTAACAGTGTTATTTTGTTCAGTGTATAGTAAAAGGAGTAAAACAACAGCTTTATTTTGTTCAGTGTATAGTAAAAGGAGTACCTTAACAGTGTTATTTTGTTCAGTGTATAGTAAAAGGAGTACATTAACAGTGTTATTTTGTTCAGTGTATAGTAAAAGGAGTAAATTAACAGTGTTATTTTGTTCAGTGTATAGTAAAAGGAGTACATTAACAGTGTTATTCTGTTCAGTGTATAGTAAAAGGAGTAAATTAACAGTGCTATTTTGTTCAGTGTATAGTAAAAGGAGTAAATGAAAAGTGTTATTTTGTTCAGTGTATAGTAAAAGGAGTAAATTAACAGTGTTATTTTGTTCAGTGTATAGTAAAAGGAGTACATTAACAGTGTATTCTGTTCAGTGTATAGTAAAAGGAGTAAATGAACAGTGTTATTTTGTTCAGTGTATAGTAAAAGGAGTAAATTAACAGTGTTATTTTGTTCAGTGTATAGTAAAAGGAGTAAATTAACAGTGTTATTTTGTTCAGTGTATAGTAAAAGGAGTGAATTAGTGTTATTTTTGTTCAGTGTATAGTAAAAGGAGTAAATTAACAGTGTTATTTTGTTCAGTGTATAGTAAAAGGAGTAAATTAACAGTGTTATTTTGTTCAGTGTATAGTAAAAGGAGTAAATTATCAGTGTTATTTTGTTCAGTGTATAGTAAAAGGAGTGAATTAGTGTTCTTTTTGTTCAGTGTATAGTAAAAGGAGTAAATTAACAGTGTTATTTTGTTCAGTGTATAGTAAAAGGAGTAAAACAACAGCTTTATATTGTTCAGTGTATAGTAAAAGGAGTAAATTAACAGTGTTATTTTGTTCAGTGTATAGTAAAAGGAGTACATTAACAGTGTTATTTTGTTCAGTGTATAGTAAAAGGAGTAAATTAACAGTGTTATTTTGTTCAGTGTATATTAAAAGTGAAACAACAGTGTTATTTTGTTCAGTGTATAGTAAAAGGAGTGAAACAACAGTGTTATTTTGTTCAGTGTATAGTAAAAGGAGTGAAACAACCGTGTTATTTTGTTCAGTGTATATTAAAAGGAGTGAAACAACAGTGTTGTTTTGTTCAGTGTATATTAAAAGGAATTGTTATTTTGTTCAGTGTATAGTAAAAGGAGTGAAACAACCGTGTTATTTTGTTCAGTGTATATTAAAAGGAGTGAAACAACAGTGTTGTTTTGTTCAGTGTATATTAAAAGGAATGAAACAACAGTGTTATTTTGTTCAGTGTATATTAAAAGGAGTGAAACAACAGTGTTATTTTGTTCAGTGTATAGTAAAAGGAGTGAAACAACAGTGTTATTTTGTTCAGTGTATAGTAAAAGGAGTGAAACAACCGTGTTATTTTGTTCAGTGTATATTAAAAGGAGTGAAACAACAGTGTTGTTTTGTTCAGTGTATATTAAAAGGAATGAAACAACAGTGTTATTTTGTTCAGTGTATAGTAAAAGGAGTAAATTAACAGTGTTATTTTGTTCAGTGTATATTAAAAGGAGTAATTAGTGTTATTTTTGTTCAGTGTATAGTAAAAGGAGTAAATTAACAGTGTTATTTTGTTCAGTGTATAGTAAAAGGAGTGAATTAGTGTTCTTTTTGTTCAGTGTATAGTAAAAGGAGTAAATTAACAGTGTTATTTTGTTCAGTGTATAGTAAAAGGAGTGAAACAACAGTGTTATTTTGTTCAGTGTATAGTAAAAGGAGTAAATTAACAGTGTTATTTTGTTCAGTGTATATAAAAGGAGTGAAACAACAGTGTTATTTTGTTCAGTGTATAGTAAAAGGAGTAAATTAACAGTGTTATTTTGTTCAGTGTATATTAAAAGGAGTGAATTAGTGTTATTTTTGTTCAGTGTATAGTAAAAGGAGTAAATTAACAGTGTTATTTTGTTCAGTGTATAGTAAAAGGAGTAAATTAACAGTGTTATTTTGTTCAGTGTATAGTAAAAGGAGTAAATTAACAGTGTTATTTTGTTCAGTGTATAGTAAAAGGAGTGAATTAGTGTTCTTTTTTGTTCAGTGTATAGTAAAAGGAGTAAATTAACAGTGTTATTTTGTTCAGTGTATAGTAAAAGGAGTAAAACAACAGCTTTATTTTGTTCAGTGTATAGTAAAAGGAGTACCTTAACAGTGTTATTTTGTTCAGTGTATAGTAAAAGGAGTACATTAACAGTGTTATTTTGTTCAGTGTATAGTAAAAGGAGTAAATTAACAGTGTTATTTTGTTCAGTGTATAGTAAAAGGAGTACATTAACAGTGTTATTCTGTTCAGTGTATAGTAAAAGGAGTAAATTAACAGTGCTATTTTGTTCAGTGTATAGTAAAAGGAGTAAATGAAAAGTGTTATTTTGTTCAGTGTATAGTAAAAGGAGTAAATTAACAGTGTTATTTTGTTCAGTGTATAGTAAAAGGAGTACATTAACAGTGTTATTCTGTTCAGTGTATAGTAAAAGGAGTAAATGAACAGTGTTATTTTGTTCAGTGTATAGTAAAAGGAGTAAATTAACAGTGTTATTTTGTTCAGTGTATAGTAAAAGGAGTAAATTAACAGTGTTATTTTGTTCAGTGTATAGTAAAAGGAGTGAATTAGTGTTATTTTTGTTCAGTGTATAGTAAAAGGAGTAAATTAACAGTGTTATTTTGTTCAGTGTATAGTAAAAGGAGTAAATTAACAGTGTTATTTTGTTCAGTGTATAGTAAAAGGAGTAAATTATCAGTGTTATTTTGTTCAGTGTATAGTAAAAGGAGTGAATTAGTGTTCTTTTTGTTCAGTGTATAGTAAAAGGAGTAAATTAACAGTGTTATTTTGTTCAGTGTATAGTAAAAGGAGTAAAACAACAGCTTTATATTGTTCAGTGTATAGTAAAAGGAGTAAATTAACAGTGTTATTTTGTTCAGTGTATAGTAAAAGGAGTACATTAACAGTGTTATTTTGTTCAGTGTATAGTAAAAGGAGTAAATTAACAGTGTTATTTTGTTCAGTGTATATTAAAAGGAGTGAAACAACAGTGTTATTTTGTTCAGTGTATAGTAAAAGGAGTGAAACAACAGTGTTATTTTGTTCAGTGTATAGTAAAAGGAGTGAAACAACAGTGTTATTTTGTTCAGTGTATAGTAAAAGGAGTGAAACAACAGTGTTATTTTGTTCAGTGTATAGTAAAAGGAGTGAAACAACAGTGTTATTTTGTTCAGTGTATATTAAAAGGAGTGAAACAACAGTGTTATTTTGTTCAGTGTATAGTAAAAGGAGTGAAACAACCGTGTTATTTTGTTCAGTGTATAGTAAAAGGAGTGAAACAACAGTGTTATTTTGTTCAGTGTATAGTAAAAGGAGTGAAACAACCGTGTTATTTTGTTCAGTGTATATTAAAAGGAGTGAAACAACAGTGTTGTTTTGTTCAGTGTATATTAAAAGGAATGAAACAACAGTGTTATTTTGTTCAGTGTATAGTAAAAGGAGTAAATTAACAGTGTTATTTTGTTCAGTGTATATTAAAAGGAGTGAATTAGTGTTATTTTTGTTCAGTGTATAGTAAAAGGAGTAAATTAACAGTGTTATTTTGTTCAGTGTATAGTAAAAGGAGTGAATTAGTGTTCTTTTTGTTCAGTGTATAGTAAAAGGAGTAAATTAACAGTGTTATTTTGTTCAGTGTATAGTAAAAGGAGTGAATTAGTGTTCTTTTTGTTCAGTGTATATTAAAAGGAGTGAAACAACAGTGTTATTTTGTTCAGTGTATAGTAAAAGGAGTGAAACAACAGTGTTATTTTGTTCAGTGTATAGTAAAAGGAGTGAAACAACAGTGTTATTTTGTTCCGTGTATATTAAAAGGAGTGAAACAACAGTGTTATTTTGTTCAGTGTATAGTAAAAGGAGTGAAACAACAGTGTTATTTTGTTCAGTGTATAGTAAAAGGAGTAAATTAACAGTGTTATTTTGTTCAGTGTATAGTAAAAGGAGTGAATTAGTGTTCTTTTTGTTCAGTGTATAGTAAAAGGAGTAAATTAACAGTGTTATTTTGTTCAGTGTATAGTAAAAGGAGTAAAACAACAGCTTTATTTTGTTCAGTGTATAGTAAAAGGAGTACATTAACAGTGTTATTTTGTTCAGTGTATAGTAAAAGGAGTACATTAACAGTGTTATTTTGTTCAGTGTATAGTAAAAGGAGTACATTAACAGTGATATTTTGTTCAGTGTATAGTAAAAGGAGTAAATTAACAGTGTTATTTTGTTCAGTGTATAGTAAAAGTGTCACGCCTTGGTCTTAGTATTTTGTGTTTTCGTTATTTATTTGGTCAGGCCAGGGTGTGACATGGGTTTATTTTGTTGTGTTTTGTATTGGGGCTTTAGTAGGCATTGGGATTGCGGCTGAGTAGGGGTGTCTAGCATAGGCTATGGCTGCCTGAGGCGGTTCTCAATCAGAGTCAGGTGATTCTCGTTGTCTCTGATTGGGAACCATATTTAGGTAGCCTGAGTTTCACTGTGTGTTTTGTGGGTGATTGTTCCTGTCTCTGTGTTTGTTGTCACAAGATAGGCTGTATAGGTTTTCACGTTTCGTTTGTTGTTTTGTATATTTAGTTATTTCATGAATCGTTCATTTTCATTAAAGAATATGAGAAACCACCACGCTACATTTTGGTCCGACTCTCTTTCAACAGACGAACGCCGTTACAAAAAGGAGTAAATTAACATTGTTATTTTGTTCAGTGTATAGTAAAAGGAGTGAAACAACAGTGTTATTTTGTTCAGTGTATAGTAAAAGGAGTAAATTAACAGTGTTATTTTGTTCAGTGTATAGTAAAAGGAGTGAATTTGTGTTATTTTGTTCAGTGTATAGTAAAAGGAGTAAATTAACAGTGTTATTTTGTTCAGTGTATAGTAAAAGGAGTGAAACAACAGTGTTATTTTGTTCAGTGTATAGTAAAAGGAGTAAATTAACAGTGTTATTTTGTTCAGTGTATAGTAAAAGGAGTGAATTAACAGTGTTATTTTGTTCAGTGTATTGTAAAAGGAGTAAATTAACAGTGTTATTTTGTTCAGTGTATAGTAAAAGGAGTGAAACAACAGTGTTATTTTGTTCAGTGTATAGTAAAAGGAGTAAATTAACAGTGTTATTTTGTTCAGTGTATAGTAAAAGGAGTGAATTAGTGTTATTTTGTTCAGTGTATTGTAAAAGGAGTAAATTAACAGTGTTATTTTGTTCAGTGTATAGTAAAAGGAGTGAAACAAGTGTTATTTTGTTCAGTGTATAGTAAAAGGAGTAAATTAACAGTGTTATTTTGTTCAGTGTATAGTAAAAGGAGTGAATTAACAGTGTTATTTTGTTCAGTGTATTGTAAAAGGAGTAAATTAACAGTGTTATTTTGTTCAGTGTATAGTAAAAGGAGTGAATTAGTGTTATTTTGTTCAGTGTATAGTAAAAGAAGTAAATTAACAGTGTTATTTTGTTCAGTGTATAGTAAAAGGAGTGAAACAACAGTGTTATTTTGTTCAGTGTATATTAAAAACAGTGAAAGAACAGTGTTATTTTGTTCAGTGTATAGTAAAGGAGTGAAACAACAGTGTTGTTTTGTTCAGTGTATATTAAAAGGAGTAAATGAACAGTGTTATTTTGTTCAGTGTATAGTAAAAGGAGTGAAACAACAGTGTTATTTTGTTCAGTGTATATTAAAAGGAGTGAAACAACAGTGTTATTTTGTTCAGTGTATAGTAAAAGGAGTAAATTAACAGTGTTATTTTGTTCAGTGTATAGTAAAAGGAGTGAAACAACAGTTTTATTTTGTTCAGTGTATAGTAAAAGGAGTGAAACAACAGTGTTATTTTGTTCAGTGTATAGTAAAAGGAGTAAATGAACAGTGTTATTTTGTTCAGTGTATAGTAAAAGGAGTGAAACAACAGTGTTATTTTGTTCAGTGTTTAGTAAAAGGAGTAAATTAACAGTGTTATTTTGTTCAGTGTATAGTAAAAGGAGTGAAACAACAGTGTTATTTTGTTCAGTGTTTAGTAAAAGGAGTAAATTAACAGTGTTATTTTGTTCAGTGTATAGTAAAAGGAGTAAATTAACAGTGTTATTTTGTTCAGTGTATAGTAAAAGGAGTAAATTAACAGTGTTATTTTGTTCAGTGTATAGTAAAAGGAGTAAATTAACAGTGTTATTTTGTTCAGTGTATAGTAAAAGGAGTAAATTAACAGTGTTATTTTGTTCAGTGTATATTAAAAGGAGTGAAACAACAGTGTTATTTTGTTCAGTGTATATTAAAAGGAGTGAAACAACAGTGTTATTTTGTTCAGTGTTTAGTAAAAGGAGTGAAACAACAGTGTTATTTTGTTCAGTGTTTAGTAAAAGGAGTGAATTAACAGTGTTATTTTGTTCAGTGTTTAGTAAAAGGAGTAAATTAACAGTGTTATTTTGTTCAGTGTATAGTAAAAGGAGTGAAACAACAGTGTTATTTTGTTCAGTGTTTAGTAAAAGGAGTAAATTAATAGTGTTATTTTGTTCAGTGTATAGTAAAAGGAGTGAAACAACAGTGTTATTTTGTTCAGTGTTTAGTAAAAGGAGTAAATTAACAGTGTTATTTTGTTCAGTGTATAGTAAAAGGAGTAAATTAACAGTGTTATTTTGTTCAGTGTATAGTAAAAGGAGTAAATTAACAGTGTTATTTTGTTCAGTGTATAGTAAAAGGAGTAAATTAACAGTGTTATTTTGTTCAGTGTATAGTAAAAGGAGTAAATTAACAGTGTTATTTTGTTCAGTGTATATTAAAAGGAGTGAAACAACAGTGTTATTTTGTTCAGTGTATAGTAAAAGGAGTGAAACAACAGTGTTATTTTGTTCAGTGTTTAGTAAAAGGAGTGAAACAACAGTGTTATTTTGTTCAGTGTTTAGTAAAAGGAGTGAAACAACAGTGTTATTTTGTTCAGTGTATATTAAAAGGAGTGAAACAACCGTGTTATTTTGTTCAGTGTATATTAAAAGGAGTGAAACAACAGTGTTGTTTTGTTCAGTGTATATTAAAAGGAATGAAACAACAGTGTTATTTTGTTCAGTGTATAGTAAAAGGAGTAAATTAACAGTGTTATTTTGTTCAGTGTATATTAAAAGGAGTGAATTAGTGTTATTTTTGTTCAGTGTATAGTAAAAGGAGTAAATTAACAGTGTTATTTTGTTCAGTGTATAGTAAAAGGAGTGAATTAGTGTTCTTTTTGTTCAGTGTATAGTAAAAGGAGTAAATTAACAGTGTTATTTTGTTCAGTGTATAGTAAAAGGAGTGAATTAGTGTTCTTTTTGTTCAGTGTATATTAAAAGGAGTGAAACAACAGTGTTATTTTGTTCAGTGTATAGTAAAAGGAGTGAAACAACAGTGTTATTTTGTTCAGTGTATAGTAAAAGGAGTGAAACAACAGTGTTATTTTGTTCCGTGTATATTAAAAGGAGTGAAACAACAGTGTTATTTTGTTCAGTGTATAGTAAAAGGAGTGAAACAACAGTGTTATTTTGTTCAGTGTATAGTAAAAGGAGTAAATTAACAGTGTTATTTTGTTCAGTGTATAGTAAAAGGAGTGAATTAGTGTTCTTTTTGTTCAGTGTATAGTAAAAGGAGTAAATTAACAGTGTTATTTTGTTCAGTGTATAGTAAAAGGAGTAAAACAACAGCTTTATTTTGTTCAGTGTATAGTAAAAGGAGTACATTAACAGTGTTATTTTGTTCAGTGTATAGTAAAAGGAGTACATTAACAGTGTTATTTTGTTCAGTGTATAGTAAAAGGAGTACATTAACAGTGATATTTTGTTCAGTGTATAGTAAAAGGAGTAAATTAACAGTGTTATTTTGTTCAGTGTATAGTAAAAGTGTCACGCCTTGGTCTTAGTATTTTGTGTTTTCGTTATTTATTTGGTCAGGCCAGGGTGTGACATGGGTTTATTTTGTTGTGTTTTGTATTGGGGCTTTAGTAGGCATTGGGATTGCGGCTGAGTAGGGGTGTCTAGCATAGGCTATGGCTGCCTGAGGCGGTTCTCAATCAGAGTCAGGTGATTCTCGTTGTCTCTGATTGGGAACCATATTTAGGTAGCCTGAGTTTCACTGTGTGTTTTGTGGGTGATTGTTCCTGTCTCTGTGTTTGTTGTCACAAGATAGGCTGTATAGGTTTTCACGTTTCGTTTGTTGTTTTGTATATTTAGTTATTTCATGAATCGTTCATTTTCATTAAAGAATATGAGAAACCACCACGCTACATTTTGGTCCGACTCTCTTTCAACAGACGAACGCCGTTACAAAAAGGAGTAAATTAACATTGTTATTTTGTTCAGTGTATAGTAAAAGGAGTGAAACAACAGTGTTATTTTGTTCAGTGTATAGTAAAAGGAGTAAATTAACAGTGTTATTTTGTTCAGTGTATAGTAAAAGGAGTGAATTTGTGTTATTTTGTTCAGTGTATAGTAAAAGGAGTAAATTAACAGTGTTATTTTGTTCAGTGTATAGTAAAAGGAGTGAAACAACAGTGTTATTTTGTTCAGTGTATAGTAAAAGGAGTAAATTAACAGTGTTATTTTGTTCAGTGTATAGTAAAAGGAGTGAATTAACAGTGTTATTTTGTTCAGTGTATTGTAAAAGGAGTAAATTAACAGTGTTATTTTGTTCAGTGTATAGTAAAAGGAGTGAAACAACAGTGTTATTTTGTTCAGTGTATAGTAAAAGGAGTAAATTAACAGTGTTATTTTGTTCAGTGTATAGTAAAAGGAGTGAATTAGTGTTATTTTGTTCAGTGTATTGTAAAAGGAGTAAATTAACAGTGTTATTTTGTTCAGTGTATAGTAAAAGGAGTGAAACAAGTGTTATTTTGTTCAGTGTATAGTAAAAGGAGTAAATTAACAGTGTTATTTTGTTCAGTGTATAGTAAAAGGAGTGAATTAACAGTGTTATTTTGTTCAGTGTATTGTAAAAGGAGTAAATTAACAGTGTTATTTTGTTCAGTGTATAGTAAAAGGAGTGAATTAGTGTTATTTTGTTCAGTGTATAGTAAAAGAAGTAAATTAACAGTGTTATTTTGTTCAGTGTATAGTAAAAGGAGTGAAACAACAGTGTTATTTTGTTCAGTGTATATTAAAAACAGTGAAAGAACAGTGTTATTTTGTTCAGTGTATAGTAAAAGGAGTGAAACAACAGTGTTGTTTTGTTCAGTGTATAGTAAAAGGAGTAAATGAACAGTGTTATTTTGTTCAGTGTATAGTAAAAGGAGTGAAACAACAGTGTTATTTTGTTCAGTGTATATTAAAAGGAGTGAAACAACAGTGTTATTTTGTTCAGTGTATAGTAAAAGGAGTAAATTAACAGTGTTATTTTGTTCAGTGTATAGTAAAAGGAGTGAAACAACAGTTTTATTTTGTTCAGTGTATAGTAAAAGGAGTGAAACAACAGTGTTATTTTGTTCAGTGTATAGTAAAAGGAGTAAATGAACAGTGTTATTTTGTTCAGTGTATAGTAAAAGGAGTGAAACAACAGTGTTATTTTGTTCAGTGTTTAGTAAAAGGAGTAAATTAACAGTGTTATTTTGTTCAGTGTATAGTAAAAGGAGTGAAACAACAGTGTTATTTTGTTCAGTGTTTAGTAAAAGGAGTAAATTAACAGTGTTATTTTGTTCAGTGTATAGTAAAAGGAGTAAATTAACAGTGTTATTTTGTTCAGTGTATAGTAAAAGGAGTAAATTAACAGTGTTATTTTGTTCAGTGTATAGTAAAAGGAGTAAATTAACAGTGTTATTTTGTTCAGTGTATAGTAAAAGGAGTAAATTAACAGTGTTATTTTGTTCAGTGTATATTAAAAGGAGTGAAACAACAGTGTTATTTTGTTCAGTGTATATTAAAAGGAGTGAAACAACAGTGTTATTTTGTTCAGTGTTTAGTAAAAGGAGTGAAACAACAGTGTTATTTTGTTCAGTGTTTAGTAAAAGGAGTGAATTAACAGTGTTATTTTGTTCAGTGTTTAGTAAAAGGAGTAAATTAACAGTGTTATTTTGTTCAGTGTATAGTAAAAGGAGTGAAACAACAGTGTTATTTTGTTCAGTGTTTAGTAAAAGGAGTAAATTAATAGTGTTATTTTGTTCAGTGTATAGTAAAAGGAGTGAAACAACAGTGTTATTTTGTTCAGTGTTTAGTAAAAGGAGTAAATTAACAGTGTTATTTTGTTCAGTGTATAGTAAAAGGAGTAAATTAACAGTGTTATTTTGTTCAGTGTATAGTAAAAGGAGTAAATTAACAGTGTTATTTTGTTCAGTGTATAGTAAAAGGAGTAAATTAACAGTGTTATTTTGTTCAGTGTATAGTAAAAGGAGTAAATTAACAGTGTTATTTTGTTCAGTGTATATTAAAAGGAGTGAAACAACAGTGTTATTTTGTTCAGTGTATAGTAAAAGGAGTGAAACAACAGTGTTATTTTGTTCAGTGTTTAGTAAAAGGAGTGAAACAACAGTGTTATTTTGTTCAGTGTTTAGTAAAAGGAGTGAAACAACAGTGTTATTTTGTTCAGTGTATAGTAAAAGTAGTGAAACAACAGTGTTATTTTGTTCAGTGTATAGTAAAAGGAGTAAATTAACAGTGTTATTTTGTTCAGTGTATAGTAAAAGTAGTGAAACAACAGTGTTATTTTGTTCAGTGTATAGTAAAAGAAGTAAATTAACAGTGTTATTTTGTTCAGTGTATAGTAAAAGATGTAAATTAACAGTGTTATTTTGTTCAGTGTATAGTAAAAGGAGTAAATTAACAGTGTTATTTTGTTCAGTGTATATTAAAAGTAGTGAAACAACAGTGTCCAATGCAAATGTTTCTTTTATCTCAAAATCAAATCATTTCTAGGTAACAATTAAGTACCTTACTGAAAAACAGCTGTTTGGAACTCCCTTTATTTAACTAGGCAAGTCAGTTAAGAACAAATTATTATTTACAACGATGTCCTACCAGGGAACAGGGCCTTGTTCAGGGGAAGACCTACAGATTTTTCCCTTGTCAGCTTGGGGATTTGATCCAGCAGCCTTTTGGTTACTGGCCCAACACTCTAACCACTAGTCTACCTGGCACCCCGTGCTTATTAGTCTACTAACTAATTTGCCACCTGGTATTGTCACCAGGCAGGCCAAATTCTCCATCCCACCAAAACAGGCAGAATCTTCAGCTGCTTTTTTCAAACAGCTCTTACACTAAAAGAGTATTATCATCATTTTCACAATTTCACAGTGTTATTCCAACCTCATAGTGTGAAATATATATAAAACACAGACAATTTCACATTTTTAACTGCACTCTGTCTTTAACATGTTTAATGAAATATTATTACGTATCTATCTGTCAATTAATCTGTCAACATATTCAGTCTCCCATTCGGTAGGACAGCGATACTGTAATATACAGTTCAGTATAAACAAACATAATCGCTCGGTACTATTTCATTTATCATTTCAATATGTTTATCTACTTTTCATTTCGATACATTTTTCTACTTTCTTCTGTCATGTTTTAATAAAACGCCAGATCTAAAAAATAAAGCCTAGGGCACAGGAGAAAAAAAGCCCACGTTTCCTGATCATAGATTTGATACTTCAATGGATTGGGATAGGTGAGCCATTATCGTAGTCAGTGGCATTTCAAACGGAGGGATTTGAATGTTGGATCGCTCTGCTGCTGTGAGGAAAGGCCACCCATATGGAGAGCAGCTGATTTTCCAAGAGCAGCGCCATCACACACACACCCCTCCTCTACTCCTGAGTCCCACACACTGCTGTGCCTGACAAGGGGATGTCTTTTATGGGGCAGCCAACACAAGCAATTCACAGGCCATAACTCCTTGTCTCAACGTTTTTTGTTTGACCATAAATTACTGGGATAGAGTGCCCAGGGGACCTTATTCGTTTAACTGCTAGGAATATCGCTCACAGAGACACAGTGAGCATTTGTGTGAGAGGGTATCTGTTAGAGAGGCAATTTATGGGAGACAGAGAGAGTGTGTAAAATAGATGTGTTTGTGTGTGCAAGGGTGTGTACTGGGATTAATACTCAGCATCAGTGTGCTGTGATCTGGTCTTAAACGATAAAGAGTGGCCGGTGCAGGTTGAATGGCGCTGGAAGGTAAACACAGGGCCCGCAGCTTTAGCCGAGCGCTGGGAATCATTAAAGCCTAACCGTGTGTCAATCACAACCATGGCCGCTTTACGGGCCGCCACATCAAAGCCAACACCCACACACATGCACACTGGCACACACACACACCCTCCTGCCGAGCCAGCTTGTCTTAGCACACAGGGCCTACCTGGGGGGCATGTCCCAGACCTACACAGCATGAGTAGCATGAGTAGTGTAAGTGTGTGTAAGTGTGTACCGTGTGCGTGTGCGTGTGCGTGTGTGTGTGTGTGTGTGTGTGTGTGTGTGTGTGTGTGTGTGTGTGTGTGTGTGTGTGTGTGTGTGTGTGTGTGTGTGTGTGTGTGTGTGTGTGTGTGTGTGTGTGTGTACATGTGCGCACGCGTGTGTGTGTGTGTGTCACTCTACCCTGCTGTTTAATACCTCTGTCAAGGCCAAGCTTCATTTTTCATCCACTCCATTTCAACCACAGTGGACAGGCCTAGAAAGCTATAAGGAGCTTCCCCTGCTCCAGGCCATTGGACACTCTGCTGCCTTCAACTTAAATGGGGTTTGATTGGCAGGTGGATGTGTTTGGACTATTCCAATACAGTTAAGGGGGACACTCAGTTTGACTCATCATCCCCATCATCAAAGACCTCTTTACTGCAGATCAATCCATCACTGTAGGCTGTGGAATGTAGCTGCCTTCAGGACAGGGAACTTTAACATCCGATTCTTCAAGACTTTAACCACAACAACAATCAAAATGTAGCTGTTATGTCACTCATAGAGCAGGCTATGGGACTACAAAAAGCCTATTCTGGACCGGAAGATTGCAAAGGACTGCTGGAGTAGGAGAGTACAAGAGATGACTAAGTTGATAGGTTTCTGTCTGTCTAGTCGCATGCAGGTTTCTCACTGAAACACTGTTTTAACAGTGAAGGAGATAAAGTAATATCTCTTAACACTCCATATAAAATGACATATAGCCCCGTAGCTTTCTCAGAATGCTGTTTAAGGGAAATCTCAGAGGGCCCTTAAATGTTTATCTTTGGTTCTGTAACACTGGCTGTGTGTTCTGCTCATAACAAAAGATGCCTTGGGCTTAATGTTTTGGAAAAAGTAGGAGAAAAAGCTTTATGGAGCTGACCCTTCGTACCCCTAGATGAAGACCATTGGTTATTAATTCTGTTGCCCCAGAGTCTTTTCTTCTGGCAATGTCCACGGCCGCCCGGTCGGGTCCTGGCAGGGTCCTGGCGGGGTACTGTGTAGACACAGGAAGTGGGGATGACAGGAGCCTCAGCGGAGCAGGGCAGCACATGATTGGCCCCCACAGGGCTGGTGATTAATGGCCATGGGAGCTGGGGTAGGGTCTCCGGAGGGGGGGGGGGGGGTCTCACTCAGACCTGCTGAGGAAAACACCAGCAAGAGCCTCGGAGATGCAGACCACGGGCCTTATTCACATTGAAATCTTACTCAGCACTACAACTCCGAGAGGCTTATTTAAATACGTCCCCAGGTCTGAGGGATAGGAGACACACAGCTAAAGGCATAAGAATTATCAGGGCGTACAGGAGAGGGTATGGCCCTAAATATGTCTCTATTAGTCTCCTCCTCGCTTGGCAAACTAATGGCTGTGAGAAAAGAGACTTCCAACTCCATTGTGTCCTCTTGTAACTTCTTTTGATACAAAGATCCTGACCTTATGAGAGAAATAAATATATCTACCTTCACAGTGAAACACTGGCTAGGCTACCCAAAGGAACCCATTCCAATCTGTTCAGTGTTTCCGATTTACCCCAAGACCAATAAATGACGTTCTTACATTACTCATACAAATGCATGGCTTTCTCTTCAGCTCTGTCTGTCTTTTTCACACACTAAAATCCTTTGGACCAAACAGCCGATCCTCCATCATACATCAGACATCAGACCAAACAGCAGAACCCTCATCATACATCAGACATGAGACTGTGTTGGGGCAGTAGAGTGATGAAAGTGTCTGAGGTCGTGACTCAGAGCTAGGAGACTTAGAGCTAGCACTCTCAGCTTGCGTCCAAAATGGCACCCCATCCCCTACATAGTGCACTACTTTTGACCCAACCCCTATGGGCAAGTAGTGCACTATATAGGGAATAGGTTGCTATTTGGGACTTGAGTCCTCAAGCCTGGTCCTGGAGTCCTCGAGCTATGGGAGGCTGGCATCCGTCTGCTCTCCTGGCCATTCACAACATTATTCTCCAATTGGAGCTCTGCAATAATATTAGGCCAGACAGGCTCAAAATAATATACCCCACATCAGAATAGGCTTTGGGTTTGGGTGTGACCCCACCCCACTCCTCCTCCTCTCTTATGAGCTCTTCTACCATAAACTACCAACCAAAATATGATGCCACATTTGAGTTTGCGTGGCAACAGTGTTTTTGTGTCTTAGAATGTCTGAGACGTAGATATTCAAGTCTCACATACAAAGATAAAAAAATACATTTAATAAATAAATACAAAATAACAGTGCTAATATCTGTTATCTTTGGATGAGATATTTAAGCAATAAGGCCCGAGGGGATGTGGTATATGGCCAATATACCACGGCTAAGAGTGCCTGGACACAGCCCTTAGCCGTGGTATATTGGCCATATATCACAAACCCCAGAAGGGCCTTATTGCTATTATAAACGTAATTAGGGCAGTAAAAATAAATGTTTGTCATGCGCGAGGTATACGGTCTGATAAACCACGGCTTTGAGTCAATCAGCATTCAGGGCTTAAATGTCACGTTCTGACCTTTACTTTCCTTTTATTGTCTTTATTTAGTATGGTCAGGGCGTGAGTTGTGGTGGGCAGTCTATGTTTTGTGTTTCTATGTTTGGTTTCTGTTTCGGCCTAGTATGGTTCTCAATCAGAGGCAGGTGTCGTTAGTTGTCTCTGATTGAGAATCATACTTAGGTAGCCTGGGTTTCACTGTTGGTTTGTGTGTGTTTGTTTCCTGTGTCAGTGTTTGTGCCACACGGGACTGTTTCGGTTTGGTTTATTTCACTTTATTGTTTTGTATTTCATAGTGTTCAGGCTTTTCTTATTAAAATCGTCATGAACACTTACCACGCCGCATCTTGGTCCGATCCTTACTCCTCTTCAGACAAAGAGGAGGAAATCTGCCGTTACATTAAACCACCCAGTTTAAAAATGTATTTATACAATGGTGTTGCTGAATGCTCATTTCTGATTGGCCTGAAGGGCATTCTGGGAGTGTGCATTATGTATCTGTGATGCATGACAATAACCATTGGTTATGAACTAGTTCTAGAATAAAACAGATTTAAATTGCTCTTTCAAAAGTCAAATTGAAAACATTATTGGCATTGTGGAATTAGATTTTCATAAATAGTTAGCGAGCTAATATTTAGGAGGACTGATGGTTTAGCTAGCATTTCTCTTTGTTGGGATACCAAGGCATTCTATGGGAAATAAGGAGACTCCTTGGAAGGTAAGTCACAGTCCGCTGAGCGTCGTGGCACACTCCTTCCACATTGTGTATTATTTTCCATAGAACGCAGAGCCCCTCGTTAATTACACCTTTCACTGTGATCCAGCAAAGGGGTTGCAATTCCATTCTAGAGATCATTGTACTGGGCTTCAATAAAGATCTGCTGTGGTCCATCATCCTGTAAGGGCCTCTCTACCCTGAGAAAAAGGGGGACGACAGGTAGAAAGAGAGCGGGAGAGACAGTCCTCCCATTACTCGTCCATCCTCACTCTCTCACACTACAGCTATTGAAGCCTTAACTGATACCAGGCCAGCAGACTAAATTATTCTGACATTCAGTGACTCTCCTGCTACCTCACTTCCTCAGGTCAAAAGTCAAAGTCCAAACACTCACCCCTGCCCTGGCGAAAGAGTCAGAATATGGACTTCACTTACGAGGATTCAGCACCCAAAACATTTGAGAAATAACCTATTTCATTCGAGCCAAGCTGGGACCACAGTCAGCATTGCAAATTAACTCTGTGTTCTCACTTGGAAGAGATTTTACATTTCACTGCCCCCTTTCCAGTAATCAAACTAGTCCATGTTTATTTACAAAGCACCATGAGAAAAGTGTTGATTAGATCTGCTTTGCACGATACACACAGACTCTCTCTCTCTCACACAGAATGGCTGCTGTGTGTGTTTTATGTTCCTGGAATGACTCAACATCCTCCTCTATGACACAGAGCTTGTCTGCTGTTTCTATTCCACTATTTTCACATGAACAGCCTTCTTAAAGGTTTATTATTGCCAATGAACCCCAGACTTCTGGTTTGAATTTGTGCCTGTGTTTGTCTGTTATCACAATGTCCTCTTGATGATGTATTTATGTCAGGAAGCAGGTTGGGCTATTGAATCCTATTCAGATTCACAGAAGCAGCAATACCAGGCAATATTTATATCATCGGTAACATTAAGGGCCACAACAATGCCCCCATAGCTTCGTCTGGGAAGGGCGTCAAACAAAGCAACAGCGACAAACCCCATGTTAACCTCAAGATGGCGCCTACAGACACCGTCACCCTGTTTCTATCTCCTAGCCAACTTCGCAGTCATTGTTTTGCTGTGTTATTAGTTACATGATTTGCTTATTGTTTTGTATTGCTAGGTAGTATTATTGAACTGTTGGAGCTAGAAACACGAGAATTCCGGTGCACCAGAGACAACGTCTGTAAAACTGTGTACGTGACCAGTAAACTTGGATTTGAATTGAATTCATCCCATAAAATCTGTAACGGGTCAATGGAAGAGAAAATAAAGAAGAAGCAATTGTGTTTGGTCTTTGCCCCAGCTTCACAAACAGAGCAGAGGCACTATAACAAAGCATCCTTTCTGTGACACTTCCTCCCATTCTGATTGGGCTAATTGGGACCTGTTGACAGCGAATCCCATCCGAGCAGGAACCGGCCAATCAGCTGGTGGTGTCTGTCATCCCTGGCACACCAGGCTTCCACTTCCAATAAAGCCCTTTGTCTCTGTAACTTTGGTGACCTCTGGATTTTTAGATGGAAAGAAACACTGATTGCTCTCACAAAATCTCCTCGGAAATAGAAACGTGGTGAACATAATTTTGCCCAATTGGATAAAGATGATACTATTATAGACAAGGGAAATCAAAAAGCAGTATGCACCTTTAGCTTGAAAGATAACATTTCATTAGAGATGGTGAAAACAGAATGGTTTTTTATTTTTAGGGAGAAAGAGAATGATTATCTGACAATTATTTAAGTGATTATTTTCTCATTTCAACTGTGAATTTATGTTTTCGTTTGAGAATGTCCTGAGAAAGGACCAACGCAATCCCATGGGATTGGGAAATGTCCCCTGCATGTTGTACAGTACCTGCAGCTGTAAAATGACATGATGGAAGAGAAAGAAAATGGGGTTTGAGTGACAGAGGAAACCATCTAGCTACAGTTGAAGTTGGAAGAGTCATGAAAACTCATTTTTCAACCACTCCACAAATTTCTTGTTAACAAACTATAGTTTTGGCAAGTCGGTTAGGACATCTACTTTGTGCATGACACAAGTCACTTTTCCAAGAATTGTTAACAGACAGATTATTTCACTTATAATTCATTGCATCACAATTCCAGTGGGTCAGAAGTTTACGTACACTAAATTGACTGTCCCTGTAAACAGCTTGGAAAATTCCAGAAAATTATGTCAAGGCTTTAGAAGCTTCTGATAGGCTAATTGACATCATTTGAGTCAATTGGAGGTGTACCTGTGGATGTATTTCAAAGCCTACCTTCAAACTCTGTGCCTCTTTGCTTGACATCATGGGACAATCAAAATAAATCAGCCAAGACCTCCTTGGGAGCAATTTCCAAATGCCTGAAGGTACCAAGATTATCTGTACAATCGACAGTACGCAAGTATAAACACCATGGGACCATGCAGCCATCATACTGCTCAGGTTTGAGACACGCTCTGTCTCCTAGAGATGAACGTACTTTGGTGTGAAAAGTGCAAATCAATCCCAGAACAGCAGCAAAGGACCCTGTGAATATGCTGGAGGAAACAGGTACAAAAGTATCTATATCATATATCAGCACCGTGTCGTGGGGGTGCTTTGCTGCAGGATGGACTGGTGCATTTCACAAAATAGATCACATCATGAGGAAGGGAAATTATGTGGATATATTGAAGCAACATCTCAAGACATCAGTCAGGAAGTTAAAGCTTGGTTGCAAATGGGTCTTCCAAATGGACAATGACCCCAAACATACTTCCAAAGTTGTGGCAAAATGGCTTAAGGACAACAAAGTCAGGGTATTGGAGTGGCCATCACAAAGCCTGACCTCAATCCCATAGAAAATATGTGGGCAGAACTGAAAAAGTTTGTGCGAGCAAGGAGGCCTACAAACCTGATTCAGTTACACCAGCTCTGTCAGGAGGAATGGGCCAAAATTCACCCAACTTATTGTGGGAAGCTTGTGGTAGACTACCCAAAACGTTTGACCCAAATTAAACAATTTAAAGGCAATGCTACCAAATACTAATTGAGTGTATGTACATTTCTGGCCAACTGGGAATGTGAAATAAATAAAAGCTGAAATAAATCATTCTCTCTCCTATTATTCTGACATTTCACATTCTTAAAATGAAGTGGTGATCCTAACTGACCGAAGACAGGGAATTTCTACTAGGATTAAATGTTAGGTATTGTGAAAAACTGAGTTTAAATGTATTTGGCCAAGGTGTATGCAAACCTCCGTCTTCAACTGTACATCAAGATGGTCTGAGAGTAACTCGTCTGTCATCACCATTACAATCGTATCTGGGTGTGCACCTGCCTTTAGAGGTACAGATGATCTCCTCCAATGAACAGACCACAGCTCAGGAGATGCCTGGGGACTGACATTCATCTCCATCATATGGTGGAGAGCAGAGAGAGCAGAACCATGACTTCTGGCCAGAGGAAAGCAACGGTGAGGAGCAGGGAGAGGAGGAGGAGAACCATGCCTTCTGGCCAGAGGAAAGCAACGGTCCTCCTCATGCCTTTTGCACACACTGTATATAGACTTTCCTTTTTCTACTGTGTCATTGATTTGTTTATTGTGTTATTGGCTTGTTTATCGTTTACTCCATGTGTAACTCTGTGTTGTCTGTGTCACACTGCTTTGCTTTATCTTGGCCAGGTCGAAGTTGCAAATGAGAACTTGTTCGCAACTAGCCTACCTGGTTAAATAAATGCGAAATAAAAAACTAAAAACGGTGAGGAAGAAGAGTGTGCACACCATGCCCCACGCTCTGTACTTCTAAATGACTAGCCCTTGTCCTCGGTGTCAATGTTAACACAATGGAGCCTTAAAAGGAGCTGTCAGCAGACGACACTAGGGCGAGGAAGAGTATGGGCACTGGGGCTGTGGCTGTTCCTGCAGGATCACATGAACTCCTGTTTGTATGGCCCTGAAAGCTAAAGGTTGCAGTTAAAGGTTGTTTTGTGGCGTTTTCTAAAGGGAGCCGATTGCAGGCTTTCAGACCATGTTTACTTACTTTGAGCCCCACAGAGGTGGAAAGAGTCACGTCACTGTCTGGCAGGGTTTAAAGTGTTTGAGGTTAAAAAAATTTTAAAGGAGGCAAGGTGTTCAAATCAATATAGTCAAGTGATGACATGTCAATTTGCGCACCACAGAAAGAGATGCTGGGCTCTGAATGGCTGCGCTGAAAGATGGCGGCAGGTGGATTGTTCAACGGCGGATACAGTGTATCAACATACTCCTTTTAAGTCTGTTTATCCCTCTGCTCTGCCTGCGGTTGTACAGGGGTTTCTTACGTTTCGCCTGCTATTTGACCAATGCACCATGGAAACCGATACTCTTTTTGTGTCCCTGCTGTGCTGTTGCTTTTGTACTAATGCAATGTTTATGAGTTATTGCACTGTACACACTACCCATAAGCCAGCTGCCGCCTGCCGCCAGTATTTTATGTTTGATACATATAATTAAACAGCAGACACTTAAGCGCTTTATCCACGGCCACAATAGCTGCAGGTTGGCAAACTTGCATAACATTGAATCCTTTTAGGACTTCAGGCCTCATTAAAAACCAGCTGGACAGGTGTCTGCTTAGAATTAGTTTTAACAAACACACACTAACACCAAATGTCCCTGACATGCAGAGTTGTTGTGGTTACACAGGAGGTTTGGGAATTGTGCCCGTTATGTACCTCGTTGTTAACATTTCCTACAATGAGAACTGATCTGCAGTTAGAATGGAATTGACAGTTGTATTCTTTGTATGTTCGTGACATAACACTTTACTGTATGCATTTTGAGCAAACCAATTGATAATGCAGTCATACATAGTGTGTGGGAGGTTCAGGGGAGGTTTTTTCACTGACCAGTAGATGGCACTAATGCATAGCAAGCTGTCTATTGGCCTCTAGCCATAACAGAAGATAAGCAATGATATTTTCCACTCCTCTTTAGAAAGAGAGAGATGAGTGGCCTTGAACACGAGAGAGAGAGAGAGAGAGAGAGAGAGAGAGAGAGAGAGAGAGAGAGAGAGAGAGAGAGAGAGACAGACAGACAGAGACAGACAGACAGACAGACAGACAGACAGACAGACAGACAGACAGACAGACAGACAGACAGACAGACAGACAGACAGACAGACAGACAGACAGACAGACAGACAGACAGACAGACAGACAGACAGACAGACAGACAGACAGACAGACAGACAGACAGACAGACAGACAGACAGACAGACAGACAAGGCTGGGGCACCTCAGCTCGAGACATATCATGGGGGTTTGAGACTTGTCCAGAGGATTAGAAGTCAAATTCCAACAAGACCTGTCACCCCCCTCAGACAACAGACAACCTGGGCCAAGTTGTGATGGGTGACAAGACGAGAGAGGATAGAGAGAGAGAGATGTTTGAACAAAGCACATTTCTCTGAGAGTGACTCACTTGTCTTTAGTGGGCTACTGGAGTTGACATTGTCTCCCTTTCACTGCAGCAGAACACACAAAGAGGCAGCTTCAAATAGCCACATCCCTTGGCTCTTACTGCACACGCATGGCAGCAGACAATAGCACATCTTATTGGCAGACAGTGGCATGTATTCATGGATGCCAAGGGAAGCCAGGCTTCTCCCCAAAAAATGGACAAAAACCCCTAAAACCCCCTAAAAAAACGGATCTTTAGTCTCTCTTTGTTTCATAGTTTTCCTTCAATTCGCAATGTATCTTACCAGAAAAAGCATCCAAGCGAGCGAAACAGCGCCCCTCTGTCTCAGTATGTGTAGCCAATCTATCTCATACAGTCTGGTCAAAAATAATATGACATTGTTGCCTCCTGTAGCATTGAATGCAAGGGAAGCCAGCAAGCATTTGGCCTCACTTGATAAAAAATAAATATAAAATAATAGCCAATCAGCTGTGAGCTAAACTGAGTGAGTTCAAACGTGAATGGTGCTGGCACACTAAAAAAAAGTGTCAAGGGAAGCCAGCTTTGAATTTGGCTTCACACCAATCACATTACAAAAGCAAAAAGTTGAATTGTTGCATCTCGTTGTGTTGTTGTCCTCCGGGGCTAGCCAGCTAACTAAAATTGTCCCTTTCATAAATTAGCCATGGTTAGAGATTTGGACTTGTGCTTTTACTGGCCAATGATTATAACTGAAATGCTGATCCAACCAAAATTAATATATTGTGCCCCTGGCCTGAGAGGATGGAAGTTCAATATGTAAGTAGATGTAGTAGGCTAATGTTAACTGGCTGGCCTGGCGCATCGTTGCCCATGAAAGGAAGTTAGTTAGCATTTTAGCGAGGTAGCCTAGGACAACAAAACTAAAACTAAAAGTGTGTACTCTACGACAGAGTTATAGACTGTCTCTGCAACATGAAAGAGTGGAGGATGGCATTGCCGTTTCTCTACAAGTAGGGTGAGTCAACATTTTTTTTCTACTTTCACACACACACACACACACACACACACACACACACACACACACACACACACACACACACACACACACACACACACACACACACACACACACACACACACACACACACACACACACACACACACACACACACACACACATACGCACAGAGAAATCAGTACCATGGACAGCCACATCATATTTAGCTTACGTTGATTGGACTACATTGTTTTTTAATATATTTTAGTTGTCACTGTATTAGACTAAGCAGGTGATTTAGGTGATTTAATGATGTTGAAATATTGAAGTTAAAATGGTGCTGGAATACGGGAGGAGTTTTCTTTGCGACTTGTGGTAAGTCTCTGCGGTTCTAAATCAATAGATGTTTATTAGTCCGAAAATCTCAGAAACATTAACTTGCTTGACTATGCTGTAGGTCAAGCAACTATTTGTTATATGCAATATGGTTTGTGGACTTCACCAGACAGATGTTGCTCTCTGGTTGTTTGCTGTTTGGGGTTTTAGGCTGGGCTTCTGTACAGCACTTTGAGATATCAGCTGATGTACGAAGGGCTATATAAATAAATTTGATTTGATTTGATTTGATTTGGTTTTGTGATGAAACAAAGGTTTGGATGAATTGATTCTGCCACTGTCTTTTTACTGTCTCTGCCTTAGGCCTATATATCATGGTGCCAAGGGATATGAACTAACAGGTTACAGAGCAAACAACACAATTATTTAAAGGTTGGCTCTTTTACTTGGCTTGGCTTCCCCAGTGATTTTTTACCCACGCACCACTACTGTCGGCAGATAACTCCTGAGTCATATTTCCTGCTTTTGTAATCACCATGCTACTCATCACAACAAAGTTGTCTCAGTTGTCCCAGCCTAACCAAAATGGAAAGATCAAAGACAAAATCTACAAACAATTTTATGTTTTAGTATCACATATTTCATTTCTTATTTGAAGTCAGTAATAAGCTACTCATATACAGTACGCAAAAAATATATAATCAATCCATGCTTAGAGTACCTTGCATAACACTGGAGCGCTGTGAATGACTTGTAACCAGATCTCTCTACATGTCATTCACAGTTTTATCCTGAGCTTCGTACACTGCCCTTTACGCTTCGGGCCCAATACAGTATTGTAATAACGTTTGTGCGCGTGCGTGTTCGAGCGTACTTGTGTGTGCCTGTGTGCAACATATAGAAATCCCCAGGAATATCCCCTCTGAATGTCTACTTCCTTGTATTACTCCGACTGCTCCCAAGAATGCAGACCTTTTAACACCAGTCAGACTGACAGGAGATGGACAGGAGTGAGTGATGTCAGACTAAGTCTCGACAGCCGTCCAGCTTTCTGAGACACATGCCAGAAATATTCCCATGTTCCCACTCATAAGAGCAGAAAAGGGCCACTCTTGTCTCCACAGGCCAGGCCTGACACATGTACCCACCGCTGCACCGCCATCCCCTGTATCCCCGCTGCGTCTCAAAGGGCACACTATTTCCCTACATGGTGCACTACTTTTGACCAGGGGCCCAGAGGTAGTGCACCATATAGGGAGCAGGGCGCTATTTGGGACGCACCCTCCACCATGAATACGGCCCTGAGCCAAGACCCTGGCCAAGTCTAAGAGAGGTATTAGGCAATGTCAAAACAGCTTACAACCAAGCAATGTGCTCTAAATGGCTTGGGCTATTCATGGAGTCATTCAAAGTGACAGGCCCCCAAGAGGAGCCACTGTCTTGTTTCTGGGCCCAGGGCCTGGAGCAGGAGGCCTGGGGCTGGAGGCCTGGGGCAGGAGGCCCGGAGCAAGGCTGAAGCTGTGGCTGACCCTGGGCTAAGGTAACGTCAGCGTATGGCCATGGAATACCCCACAGTGTTAGCATTGGCAGTGGAACCCCAGTTTGTCAAAACAGGAGCCGCTCTCATTCTCTCTCTCTGTCCATGAGGTATTTTCACAAATTAGACGTCAAACCACACTGAAGAGGAAGAAGGGAGGAGGGAGGAGGAGAAGTAGTAAATGTGCCCAAAGGAAGAAATCTGACACCAATTCGGCGTGTGCAGTAGGGCATCTGACAAGTGTCAGTGTGACTCTCCAGGTATGTGATGGCTGAGAGGATCAAATATCACTTCCATTTTAGTAAAGCCTTATTGTTCTTCTGGGAAAGGTAAATAAGCAATGAAATAATCCATAACTCTTGAATGCACTCTGACAACCCAGTCAGCCGAGGGTGAAATCTGTGGCTGGAAGAGCTTCTGTAGATGTCCCAAGCAGATAAGATAGACAGGTATCAAGCGGCATTTTTCAAGACAGGCAGCACATTGGCTTGAGATTTACAATGATTATAATCTTTCAGTTAATGGCCTCCAAAACCCCCCCAAAAAGTCTGAGACATGAGATAGATACATTCGTCTCCTAATTTGGTGCATAACGGGGCATAACTTATGATCAGAATCTGCGGAGGCTTTTAAGATAATCACAGGCTAGAAGCTGGTGTCAGGGGAGCAGTTTGGGGCCTCTCCCGGGCCTCTGGTGGGTCTATCTGGCTTTGGAGCAGCAGGCCTCTCCTATCACATGAAGCCAAACGCTGTCAGCATGCTGAGAGTGTTGAGTCTGCTCCAGAAAGTGACCTCGGCCAGGCCACCACCCACTCACAGAGGGATGGAGGGATGGAGGGATGGAGGGAGTTCTATCCAGATTATTTGCTCACTGCCAAAATTTGGAGAAAACCTTTTAAAGTTACCTGCATAATTTAGAACTTTCCATCACCTCACAAGAATCATGTTTATCATTCCATGGCTTTATCAGGGCAATTCCATGGTAACGAAATTACGTTTTACCTGAGATTTTTCTCTTTAAAATGTACGCCAAACAAAAACCAGTGATTTCAAAGTTTAAACTCTATGTACACTCTAAGGACTACTTTTACAATTTACAGCAAGAAATTCACAAAACGTTTTTTAACAGAATTACGGCAAAATCTCCATCACTTTTTTATGCAACTACGTTTTCCAAAACTCTGTTACATACATCGATAAACGGCCTGAATTGATGCGATAACGATAAATAGAACGATACGTTTATAACGTTATTGTGCGCCACCGTTTAAAAAAAAAAGTTATCCTTTAAACTACTACTAGTGGTTGTAGCCATCAATTGCCCAATTAAAAACGTACACAAACTTATTTCTCTAGTCTGGGCTGCTTATCATAATGAACGATCTCAGCAAAAGGCCTGTGATAAGTAAACGGTATGGTCGCTGTCCATACGTTTCGGTTTATCCTCCCAGCTCTAGTTCAACATCCGGTCTGAATTAAGATTCAAAGATGTCTGCAGATAGAATGGAGGATCAGCTATGACATCACACCGTGAGTTTGAAAAAAAGTGGATTTACAGTGCATCCGGGAATGGAATTACAGTAACAGAATTACACCGTGGGTCCCTGATCTGTACAGCACAGAAGTGCATTATAATGGATATGAATCTCGTTCTATTCATGGTGATGTATTCTGGGTAGGAACACAAAGGTAGAAATGTGGAATATCCTTTTGCATATGTGGGTATTATTCTAATGAGCTCCGCCCCCAAACGAGGCTACATCTGGTTGGTCTGGACCAGACCAAATCTGAACCAATCATAGACTTCTATGTTTCACTGGTTTGGTCATCACAGTACAGCACAGTAGAGTTCAGTACAGCACATTCACAGCACATCACAGTAGAGTACAGTACAGTACAGCACATTCACAGCACATCACAGTAGAGTACAGTTCGGTGGAGTACAGTAAAGTAGATATGCTTAGTACAGTAGAGCACAGTACATTATACTGTACCCTACTCTATTGTGCTCTACTGTACTGTACTGAACTATACTTTATTGTTCTGTACTGTTCTCTACTGTGCACTACTGCACTGTACTGTGCTGTCCAAACTTGTGAAACATAGACGTCTATGATCGGTTCAGATTTGGTCCGGCCAGGGCGGACTGACCAAATTTCAACAACTTTTCAATGTCTATGGACGTCTGGTGTTGGTCAGTGCTCAGTGGGTGTGGATGCTTGTTACAGGAAATGGAAAGAGGTTAGGTGGTAGGTGTCATGGTCAGTAAGAGCCGGGAGAGGTGACTTTAACTGGAGAGAGAGAGAGAGAGAGAGAGAGAGAGAGAGGGGGAGAGAGAGAGAGAGAGAGAGGGGGGCAGAGGGAGAGGAAGGGGTTGTCCAGACTGTTTTCACAGTCTTGCTTGACCAACAGATGACAGAAAGAGACAAAAACTGTCACAGTTGCAGGTGACCTAACTGTGCGTTGTGACAACTATGATTTCAAATTGTAGCCAATTAAATTACAGTAATGCTGTTACCAAAATCATTGTATTTTTAGCTGTTTGAAGCTGGTGTACCAAAGTGAAAGTAAAAGACGCAAAAACAAAACTTAAGAACGGGAAGCATAGAAATAGAGCACAGAGAACATATCTACCACGTCTTAGAGCATGACAGATCTATAACTCATATAATTTCTATGTGATTTGGTAGAGTCACCCAAAAAGTTACATATTGCAGCATTAAATTAAAGAAGGCAAATAATTTCTCCAAAACTAAACATTCACATTTTTGTGATTTGATGTTAATTCTAAAACATTGAGACTTTTTCCTCGTAAGACCCCTTTTCCATCTGTTTGACTAGAAATCAAAGCCTTTGCTTATGCCAATGGTTGAAAAATTATATATATACCTTTTTTTTTTTACATATATAGAATCTGAGCTTCCATTGGACACCAAATTTGACAGCAGATGTTGGTGCCCATGGGTCCTTTTAGATGGAAATACCCATCAGCCTCTGTGTGTTATTCAGTCTGGATGAGTCAGACTTTCCCATCATGTTGTGAGTTGTTCTGGCCCGGTTGAGGCCATCCCATGTTGTGTTGTGGCCTGAGGCCATCTGGTTTAACAGGGCTGTAATGCATTGGGCAGAGACAGAGGCTGCTGCCTGGAGAGGTGAGCAGACCAGGACGGGACAGAGAGACAGCTGAAAATCACTTCCTCAGATGGGAACGCAAATAAGAGGTTCTATCCTCCAACCACAGCCTAGCTCCCATTCTGATTACAGTGAGAATACGTACCAGATGTGTTGCACACATACTTGTTCTGTACTGTATGTTGGGATGGTATTTTCACCTCTACTGGCAGGAATTCAGCTTGTAATGTGTGTTCTCTTCCTTTTTTAAAACCCTAAATGATAGTGTGTTTAGTGTTTGTGCAATGATGCCCAGAATGCATTGCATGGCATAGTTATATCTCACTGGTATATCGGTATATCTCACTGGTCATCCCCAAAGCCAACACCACGTTTGGCCGCCTTTCCTTCCAGTTCTCTGCTGCCAATGACTGGAACGATTTGCAAAAATCCCTATAAGTTGGAGACTTATATCGCCCTCACTAACTTTAAGCATCAGCTATCTGAGAAGCTGGAGCTGTGCACAGCCCATCTGTAAATAGCCCATCCAACTACCTACCTCATCCCCATATTGTTTTTACTATGGCCTATTTATTGCCTTACCTCCTTACTTCATTTGCACACACTGTATATAGATTGTTCTATTCTGTTATTGACTGTACTTTTGTTTTTTCCATGTGTAAATCTATTGTTTTTGTTGCACTGCTTTGTTTTATCTTGGCCAGGTAGCAGTTGTAAATGAGAACTTGTTCTCAACTGTCCTACCTGGTTAAATAAAGATGAAATAAAATAAAAAATCATACAAATAAAATAGTTACTGTATGGTGGTATTACAGTCAAACATACACCTGTGAACATTCTCTCCTCCTTGCGTGTGTACAGCATGTGAGCTTTTTCACGTGTCTATGTGTGTCTTTGTGAGTTGTGTACTTCAGCAATGAAAATACAGTCCGCGTAAATATCCAGACTGAATTTGTAGATCATTTGTAGATAAGGTTGATCTATCAGTTGTTTGTTTTTACTACCAATTCTTAGGCCTAGGATTGGAGTAGGTAAAGCTGATCCTAGATCAGAGCCTACGGGCAACATTTAGCTGGAGCAGGTTGAGTTGCACCAAGTTGCACCGGGTTAGAGGGCATAAGCTGTCATTCCATCAGGATCAAGCTTGCTGTAGAGTGAACAAGTTAGAAAAATTGACTACTTCTACATCTGCGTTACTTGTTGTTTGGGGTTTTATGCTGGGTTTCTTTATTAGCACTTTGTGACATATGTTGATGTAAAAATGGCTTTATAAATACTTTATAAATGATTTGATTTGACTAGAATCAGTCTACTGACAGACAGCCCTGTGGAATACTTATGCTCAAAAAACCAGGGGACTTACAGGAGGATAACCAAGGGACTTACAGGGAGATAACCAGGGGACGTACAGGGAGATAACCAGGGGACTTACAGGGGGATAACCAAGGGACGTACAGGGAGAAAACCAAAGGACTTACAGGGAGATAACCAAGGGACTAACAGGGAGAAATCCAGGGGACTTACAGGGGGATAACCAAGGGACTTACAGGGAGATAACCAAGGGACTAACAGGGAGAAATCCAGGGGACTAACAGGGGGATAACCAAGGGACTTACAGGGAGATAACCAAGGGACTAACAGGGAGAAATCCAGGGGACTTACAGGGGGATAACCAAGGGACTTACAGGGAGATAACCAAGGGACTAACAGGGATAAATCCAGGGGACTTACAGGGGGATAACCAAGGGACTTACAGGGAGATAACTAGGGGACTAACAGGGAGAAGTCCAGGGGACTTGCAGGGAGAAACATAGGGACTTACATGGATAAATCCAGGGGACTTACAGGGAGAAAACCAAGGGACTTACAGGGAGAAAACATAGGGACTTACAGGGATAAATCCAGGGGACTTACAGGGAGAAAACCAAGGGACTTACAGGGAGAAAACATAGGGACTTACATGGATAAATCCAGGGGACTTACAGGGAGAAAACCAAGGGACTTACAGGGAGAAAACAAGGGACTTACAGGGAGAAAACATAGGGACTTACAGGGAGAAAACATAGGGACTTACAGGGAGAAAACATAGGGACTTACAGGGAGAAATCTGTCAGACAGACAGACAGACAGACAGACAGACAGACAGACAGACAGACAGACAGACAGACAGACAGACAGACAGACAGACAGACAGACAGACAGACAGACAGACAGACAGACAGACAGACAGACAGACAGACAGACAGACAGACAGACAGACAGACACTCTGAGGGATGCTGGTGCTGTGTCCTGCGTTGCTCAGCCCAACAACAGGTATCCCGAGGAGGCCCCAGCCACGGTCCAGGGCTCCAGGGGACCAGACCCCCCTCAGGGAATATATTAGGATTCTATTACATGCCTCTCTCTCCCCATCTCTCTTCTCCATTCCTTACTGTTTACCCTTCTGTTCCCCTCTCACCTCCTATTCCCCCCTTTCTCTTTCCCTCCCTCCCTCCCTCCTCTTTTTACCTATGTCAAAACCCTCCCAAACACCCTCTATCCTCTTCATCCCCCTCTCATCACATGGATTAGTGACATGTAATGAGCTATTCTTTAGCTTATATGCTGTGTGAATACTTCTTCTAGTTCACTGGACCCCAAATGACCCACCTACACTAGCCCCCAGAGGCCCCCAGAGGCCCCCAGGGGCCACAGTCTGCAGAGACTCTCGTGCTGTCACCCCTCACAGACACTGACATCCCAGGACAGGTGGAGCCCTCTGTGCCCCTTGTCGCCCCCACACAATCCTGAAACTATATCTGGGGCCACGGTTAAGTTATGCGCCACCGTTCCTCATAACTCCGTAGAACCGCTGCTTGTAACCCCTGTTACCAGGCAACCAAATGTTTTGCTGTAGCACTTTTTTATTTTTCCCTTTGTTCTCCTCCAGGAGCGGTCCAAGAATTGCATCACTGAAATGCATTCAAAATCCTCCCCCATGGCCGACTGCGAGGCCAGTCTCTTCCTCCCTCCCTCCCTCCCTCCCTCCCTCTCTCCCTCCTTCTCTCCCTCGCTCTGCCACCACTCCCCATCCACACTGTAGCCTCTCAGAATCCCTCCCTCCCAATTCACCGCTATCCCTCATTCTCTTTTCTCTCTCCATGCCTGTCTTTCTTTTTCCCTCCCCCACTCCGCCTCTCCCTTTTAGTTCTTCTATTTCTCTTGTCTCTCTTTTTCCCTCTCTGTACGAGCCCATAGCCATTGATCACAGGGGCGTACCGAGACTTGGCTGCAAAATTACTGGTCAGAGAGAGAGAGAGAGAGAGAGAGAGAGAGAGAGAGAGAGAGAGAGAGAGAGAGAGAGAGAGAGAGAGAGAGAGAGAGAACTGTGGCTAACCAATAAGAATGATGGATCGGAGCTGTGGAGCGACTGGAGGTATTACACATGGAGATGTGTGATAAAAGGCAAATCCATCACTCTGCGTCTCAGCGAGGTTCTCTCTCGTCTCAGCGCTGGAGATGAGTTGAGATGAGTCCAAATGAGATGAGCTTACTGAAAGGTCCCTCTAGCCCTGCTGGGCCTATAAATAGTGAGAGGGTACGTTCCAAATGGCACCCCATTCCTTATATAGTGTCCTATGGGCCCTGGTCAAAAGTAGTGCACTACACAGGGAATAAGGTGCTATTTAAGACTCAGTCACAGCCTGCTTTTCAAACGCTGATTCTTCAAATGGCCCAAGCGGACTGATGATGAAGATGAATACAGTGGGGTAGGCCGAGGCTTTATTGATTCTATCCATCACGTCTTGGGAGACATCGCTGTAGGAGGGTGTGTTGACGGCTGTGTGGGTCTCTGCTCCTCTCGCTCTTGTCGTCCTTACGTGGCGGCATCAACAGATAAGACAAGTTGAAATGCAGGCCTTTGAACAAGAAGCGCTCCTTGCAGTCAGCATGACAACAGCCTGTTTTTACTAAGTCACGAAGGTGTAGAGTCCCGCAGAAAACAGGTTCTCCACTTCCCCTTTATTCTCATAGTTCAATTATGATGGTTGACTGCTTCAGAGGGATATAGCCTCAGGACAAATCCATACAGACAGAGCTCTAAGCTAGCTGTAAAGTTCATTTATTGATCTGTCGAAAAGATTTCAGAGCACACAAGATCTATTTCTTTCAGTGAGTATCAGCTTTAATGAGGTGAAGATATTGAGCAATTGCTATGCCATGCCTCAGAGCCGGAGATGAATGGGCAAGCCTATTTCAGGGGCAGAGAGAGCGAGAGAGAGAGCGTGTGTAGAGAGAGAGATATTTGTGACCTGTTGCCACAAGAAAAGGGCAACCAGTGAGAGAACAAACACCACTGTAAATACAACCCAGATTTATGTTTATTTATTTCCCTTTCGTACTTTAACTATTTGCACATCGTTACAACACTGTGTGTAGACACAATATGACACTTAAAATGTCTTCAAAACAAATCAAATCAAATTGCTTTTGTCTCACATGCGCAGACTACAGTGAAATGCTTACCTACAAGCCCTTAACCAACAATGCAGTTTTAAGAAGAATAAGTGTTTAGTAAAACATACATAAGTTTTAAAAAAGAAATGAAAGTAACAAATAATTAAAGAGCAGCAGTAAAATAACAGTAATGAGGCTATATACAGGGGGTACTGGTACAGAGTCCAGAGTCAATGTGTGGGGGGGACCGGTTAGTCGAGGTAATTGAGGTAATATGTACATGTAGGTTGAGTTAAAGTTACTATGCATAGATAATAAACATATGCATAGTAAAAGGGCAAATAGCAGCGTAAAAGGGGGCAATGCAAATAGCAGCGTAAAAGGGGGGCAATGCAAATAGCAGCGTAAAAGGGGGGGCAATGCAAATAGCAGCGTAAAACGGGGGGGGCAATGCAAATAGCAGCGTAAAAGGGGGGCAATGCAAATAGCAGCGTAAAAGGGGGGGCAATGCAAATAGCAGCGTAAAAGGGGGGCAATGCAAATAGCAGCGTAAAAGGGGGGGGGCAATGCAAATAGCAGCGTAAAAGGGGGGCAATGCAAATAAGCGTAAAAGGGGGGCAAATAGCAAAAAGGGGGGCAATGCAAATAGCAGCGTAAAAGGGGGGCAATGCAAATAGCAGCGTAAAAATGCAAATAGGGGGGGGGGGGCAATGCAAATAGCAGCGTAAAAGGGGGGGGCAATGCAAATAGCAGCGTAAAAGGGGGGGGGCAATGCAAATAAAAGCAAATAGCAGCGTAAAAGGGGGGGCAATGCAAATAGCAGCGTAAAAGGGGGCAATGCAAATAGCAGCGTAAAAGGGGGGGGGGGGGCAATGCAAATAGCAGCGTAAAAAAGGGGGGCAATGCAAATAGCAGCGTAAAAGGGGGGAATGCAAATAGCAGAAGGGGGGCAATGCAAATAGCAGCGTAAAAGGGGGGCAATGCAAATAGCAGCGTAAAAGGGGGGCAGGGGCAATGCAAATAGCAGCGTAAAAGGGGGGGGGGCAATGCAAATAGCAGCGTAAAAGGGGGGCAAATAGCAGCGTAAAAGGGGGGACAATGCAAATATCAGCAGTAAAAGGGGGGGGCAATGCAAATAGCAGCGTAAAAGGGGGGGGGACAATGCAAATAGCAGCGTAAAAGGGGGGCAATGCAAATAGCAGCGTAAAATAGCAGGGGGGGCAATGCAAATAGCAGCGTAAAGGGGGGGGGGGCAATGCAAATAGCAGTGTAAAAGGGGGGGGGCAATGCAAATAGTCTGGGTGGCCATTTGACTAGATATTCATGAGTCTTATGGCTTGGGGGTAGAAGCTGTTTAGAAGCCTCTTGGACCTGGACTTTGTGCTCCGGTACTGCTTGCCGTGCGGAAGCAGAGAGAACAGTCTATGACTAGGGTGGTGGAGTCTACGATAATTTTTAGGGCCTTCATCTCACACCGCCTGGTATAGAAGTCCTGGATGGCAAGAAGCTTTATCCCAGTGATGTACTGGGCCATACATCACTTTGTCTTGATCACGATGAGGGAGGGTTTATTATCCTGGCACCACACGGCCATATCTCTGACCTCCTCCCTATAGGCTGTCTCATCTTTGTTGGTAATCAGGCTTATCACTGTTGTGTCATTATTATTCTGGAACTTTTGTGAGTGTAATGTTTACTGTTCATTTTTAATTGTTTATTTCTATTTAGTTTATTATCCATTTCACTTGCTTTGTACATATGTTTCCCATGTCAATAAAGCCCCTTAAATTGATTTGAATTGAGAGTGAGTAAAAGAGAGACCTGGATTCAGACACACAGATGTGAGGGAGGGATCAGCAGCTCAGCTCAGCCAAAAGCAGGGGCCGCAGAGTTAGCTAGCAACTTAGCATGACCTCATATTCACATCCTCATGTTCATGGGCTCCTGAGTGGCGCAGCAGTCTAAGGCACTACATCTCAGTGTTAGAGGTGTCATCATTATTATTTGACCCTGCTGGTCATCTATGAACACTTGAACATCTTGGCCATGTTCTGTTATAATCTCCACCTGGCACAGCCAGAAGAGGACTGGCCACCCCTCATAGCCTGGTTCCTCTCTAGGTTTCTTCCTAGGTTCTGTCCTTTCTAGGGAGTTTTTCCTAGCTACCGTGCTTCTACACCTACAATGCTTGCTGTTTGGGGTTTTAGGCTGGGTTTCTGTACAGCACTTTGAGATATCAGCTGGATTTGACAACAGACCCTGGTTCGATCCTAGGCTGTATCACAAATGGCCGTGACAGGGAGTCCCATAGGGAGGCGCACAATTGGCCCAGCATCATCCGGGTTAGGGGAGGGTTTGGCCGGGTTAGGCCGTCATTATAAAATAAGAATTTGTTCTTAACTGACTTGCCTAGTTAAATAAAGGTAATAAAAATATCCACTCTACTGACAGAGATCCCGGTGACCCAGCCACCCTCCCCCTAACCTGCCAACCCTTCCACAAGGCAAAGAAAGAGGTTATTCTTCCAAAATACTACCCTACCTGGAAGAATAACTTTGATGAAAATGCGTAAGACCGCCAACTGGAAAAATCTGTCTGCTTCGGTCCGATCTGATCAGTCACTGGTCCTGGTGTCTTGGCTAACCTGTTAGTGAACTGGAGTGGCACAGAAGCCTGCCAAAGACTTAGCTCAGCTGCACCTCTCCTGCCCAGCTAGCTAACGATACAAAATCAGATATTCTCATGGGTCGTTGGGCTTTTTATCCCCCAGCAGTGTTAAAATTGGTCTTATTTTCAATCCTCTGTGCATGGGGTTTCTGAAAAACACAGTCTTGTGAAGTATCAGGTTTGCCTCATTAAACTTTGTCCAGCGTCATGTCACCAGAGCATCGTGAGTGACGTCCTGCGTTGCGTTGGCAGACTCCAAGGTTTATGTTCCTAATGAGAGCCAGCAGAATGGCACTCTAGATTTAACTACAGCAGGTTTTGAACTGTTCTCTCACACAGGCTGACAGCGATGCTCCCCTGGTCAGAAACTACCAGAGTGAAGTGGTCTAGCTGAAACTTATTTTCTGTCTCGCTCTCTGGCAAATGTGAAGGAGCAGTGAACGGATCCTAGGTAAGGCAACTCTAAGTCCATTCCATGACACACTATTTCACAAAGACACCTGCCACAGTTGATCCCAAATGTTCCCACCTCTAAGACGACTTAACGCAACTGGAACCCTATCTGAGTATGTTCCACTTAGCAATGACACACTACCGGTGCTGTAGCACACATCAGGGTGATGACAGGGATGGCACCGTTCTTACATTGTACCAACACTGCTGTACCTCCCTGATCCGAAGTGAGTCCAACGCAGAGTCCAGTTGGAGGCGTTGACACGCGCAGACATTTCAGATGACAATCACAGGAACACCCCGGGTAAAATGAGGCTGGGCTCTTACCTGGCCGTCTGTTTATACCCTTGGAATCTCTGATCAGACGATGACAATGAGCTTCGTTACTCAAGTGGCAGCGCTTTGTAACACATGTTCCGTTGTCCTTCTGGGGCTCTCCAAACACACCATCTTTGCTGTGGGAGAGAGTAGAGGGGAGATACTGACATGCACTGCACGCAATGGGAAAATTGACAGCTCATCGTTTCTGTCTTTTTCTGTAAAGAGAGATGATATGCAATGCCTAAGGTAAGGGATTGCTATTACGGCTTTGTTTTGTACCTCTGAGTGAGGCAATCCAAAAGGACTACCAGTGCTAGATAAAACCAGGGTAACACTATGTGGTGTGTGAACACTTCTGCTCTGTTTACTCTGTGTGAGCCCAGGCAGTGTGGGATTGAGGGTACTGGTATATCCCAGATGGCACCCTATTCCCTATATAGCGCACTATGGGCCTGGGTCAAAAGTACTGTACTCTGTAGGGAACAGGGTGCCCCCCCCTCTGAAAGTGCCCGGATGCACACCCCTCCCCCTGCAGGAATTTTTACTTCTTCTCCTCTCTAATCCTGGGCCTCTTCGCCACCTTACTCTACACAGCGCTGTGCATGTGACACGCACCTGACAGCTCTAAATCCTCTCCAAACAGCAGAACAGCCCCCTGTAGCTGCACAGAACCTCCTCCAACAATCTTATGTTATGTTTGGCAAGAGATACTATTGCTGCTCTGATTTCCACTGTGATAATTGCTGATATAAAATAAACACACTATGACGTTACAGTATGTTACGGCCAAATTCAACCCAAGGTGTGTTATAGAGGCGTGCACTCGACAGCCGACAGTGGAGACATATTCATAGTAAACACTGGGAATGTCGACTCAAGCGTACACTACATTTAAAAGGTGCATTTTCGGCTGTCCAGTGCGCTTTACTGAAACGAGTCTTAGATCCCATCCTGCCGTTAATGTTGTTAATGTGTTAGTCCAATGTCATTAGGGTCGTCTTCATCAAACGAGCCCTGAACACTGGTGTCATTCATCATATACTCCAGGCCAGAGCAGGCCTTCATGCCAAGAGACCAGACGTGTGTGTGTGTGTGTGTGGGTGTTTATTTAAAGAGAGAATGTGTGTGATGCAGCAATTCAAAGGGGTATCAAAGGGGATACCTTTACTGTAAATGGCCATTCATCTCAGGGTCAGTGACCTTGAACAGGCACCTCTGATTCTGGCAGCAGCACACAGCAAATCCCTCACATCTGCCTAGGAGCGGGCACTCATGCGCCGGCTCACAGCAAGTAGGAAAAACACACGCTTTCTCACACACACACGCACGCACGCACACACACACACACACACACTTCGAGAGCACATAGCGTTCAGGTGATTACCTCACCTCAGCTTTCCTCCTGAATCCCTTTTTAAAGACTATTGGATATGGTAGAGGGCCATTCAATAGGGTTTCTTTGAGAGCCAAAAGGGTTTCAAACTTTTAATAGAGTTTTTATGGGTTTCTATTTATTTCCATATGAAAGGTAAGGCAGCCTCTACGGTGAAAGATAGCACACAGATCTGGGAGGGAGACGGAGGAGTGGAAATGAGGTGGAAAACAGGCAATTCTCAATCCCCTCGCTGTGCTGGGGACTGACACACACACCTACTCACACGGCCACACGCACACACATACGTGCATGCACAAGAAAGCTTGCATGCATGCACACACACTCACTCAAAAACACCTACCTCAGCAGCTATAACAAAATTACCCGCATTATCATAAACCACCCCTGTACCTCCAAATGACCAAAACGGAGGTGAATGCTGATGATTATCAACTTTAGCCATCTCAGAAATATGACACTTAAATAAAATCACTAGTATTGGCATCTAAAAACATGTCACTGGCCTCAATCTATCTGTTTCAGGCACTGTCAATTACAGGGCAGGAGGAGCACTGTGTAAATGGTCATTTCACTGGAATGGTTCAGAGCCGAGACCACTGTGACAGTGGAACATACTGTAAGTACACGACATGTGTTCTGAATGCAACAACAACAAAAAACGCGGAGAAAAAAACAACAAAGAACAAATAAATGTATTTTTTTCTCCCAATGACCTAGAAACTCACATACACACTCACATACACACTCACATACACACTCACATACACACTCACATACACACTCACATACACACTCACATACACACTCACATACACACTCACATACACACTCACATACACATTCATATATACACACTCACATACACACTCACATACACACTCACATACACACTCACATACACACTCACATACACACTCACATACACACTCACATACACACTCACATACACACTCATACATACACACTCACATACACACTCACATACACACTCACATACACACTCATACATACACACTCACATACACACTCACATACACACTCATATATACACACTCACATACACACTCACATACACACTCACATACACACTCATACATACACACTCACATACACACTCATACATACACACTCACATACACACTCACATACACACTCATACATACACACTCACATACACACTCACATACACACTCACATACACACTCACATACACACTCACATACACACTCACATACACACTCATACATACACACTCACATACACACTCACATACACACTCACATACACACTCACATACACACTCATACATACACACTCATACATACACACTCACATCACACTCACATACACACTCACACTCACATACACACTCACATACATACACTCACATACACACTCACATACACTCACATACACACTCACATACACACTCACATACACACTCATATATACACACTCACATACACACTCACATACACACTCACATACACACTTACATACACACTCACATACACACTCACATACACACTCACTCACATACACATACACACTCACATACACACTCACATACACACTCACATACACACTCACTCACATACACACACTCACATACACACTCACATACACACTCACATACACACTCACATACACACTCACATACACACTCACACATACACACTCACATACACACTCACATACACACTCACATACACACTCACATACACACTCACATACACACTCATACATACACACTCACATACACACTCACATACACACTCACATACACACTCACATACACACTCATACATACACACTCACATACACACTCACATACACACTCACATACACACTCACATACACACTCACATACACACTCACATACACACTCACATACACACTCATACATACACACTCACATACACACTCACATACACACTCACATACACACTCACATACACACTCACATACACACTCACATACATACACACTCACATACACACTCACATACACACTCACATACACACTCACATACACACTCATACATACACACTCACATACACACTCATACATACACACTCATACATACACACTCATACATACACACTCACATACACACTCACATACACACTCATACATACACACTCACATACACACTCACATACACACTCATACATACACACTCTCACATACACACTCACATACACACTCACATACACACTCATACATACACACTCACATACACACTCACATACACACTCACATACACACTCACATACACACTCACATACACACTCACATACACACTCACATACACACTCACATACACACTCACATACACACTCACATACATCACATACACACTCACATACATACATACACACTCACATACACACTCACATACACACTCACATACACACTCACACATACACACACTCATCATACATACACACTCATACATACACACTCACATACACACTCACATACACACTCACATACACACTCACATACACACTCACATACACACTCACATACACACTACACACTCACATACACACTCACATACACACTCACATACACACTCACATACACACTCACATACATACACACTCACACTCACATACATACATCACATACACACTCATACATACACACTCACATACACACTCACATACACACTCACATACACACTCACATACACACTCACACACACTCACATACACACTCACACACTCACATACACACTCACATACACACTCACATACACACTCACATACACACTCACATACACACTCACATACACACTCATACACACACTCACATACACACTCACACACTCACATACACACTCACATACACACTCATACATACACACTCACATACACACTCACATACACACTCACATACACACTCACATACACACTCACATACACACTCATACATACACACTCACATACACACTCACATACACACTCACATACACACTCACATACACACTCACATACACACTCATACATACACACTCACATACACACTCACATACACACTCACATACACACTCACATACACACTCACATACACACTCACATACACACTCACATACACACTCACACACACTCACATACACACTCACATACACACTACATACACACTCACATACACACTCACACACTCACACACACTCACATACACACTCACATACACACTCACATACACACTCACATACACACTCACATACACACTCATACATACACACTCACATACACACTCACATACACATACACACTCACATACACACTCACATACACACTCACATACACACTCACATACACACTCACATACACACTCACATACACACTCACACACTCACATACACACTCACATACACACTCACATCACATACACACTCACATACACACTCACATACACACTCACATACACACTCACATACACACTCACATACACACTCACATACACACTCACATACACACTCACATACACACACATACATACACACTCACATACACACTCACATACACACTCACATACACACTCACATACACACTCACATACACTCACATACACACTCACATACACACTCACATACACACTCACATACACACTCACATACACATACACACACACACACTCACATACACACTCACATACACACTCACATACACACTCACATACACACTCACATATACACACTCACATACACACTCACATACACACTCACATACACACTCACATACACACTCACATACACACTCACATACACACTCATACATACACACTCACATACACACTCACATCACATACACACTCACATACACACTCACATACACACTCACATACACACTCACATACACACTCACATACACACTCACATACACACTCACATACACACTCACACTACATACACACTCACATACATACACACTCACATACACACTCACACTACACACTCACATACACACTCACATACACACTACATACACTCACATACACACTCACATACACACTCACATACACACTCACATACATACATACACACTCACATACACACTCACATACACACTACACACTCACATACACACTCACATACACACTCACATACACACTACATACACACTCACATACACACTCACATACACACTCACATACACACTCACATACACACTCACATACACACTCACATACACACTCACATACATACATACACACTCACACACACTCACATACACACTCACATACACACTCACATACACACTCACATACACACTCACATACACACTCACATACACACTCACATACACACTCACATACACACTCATACATACATACACACTCACATACACATACACACTCACATACACACTCATACATACACACACTCACATACACACTCACATACACACTCACACACTACATACACACTCACATACACACTCACATACACACTCACATACACACTCACATACACACTCATACATACACACTCACATACATACACACTCACATACACACTCACATACACACTCACATACACACTCACATACACACTCACATACACACATACACATCACATACACACTCACATACACACTCATACATACACACTCACATACACACTCACATACACACTCATACACACTATACACACTCACATACACACTCACATACACACTCACATACACACTCACACACTCACATACACACTCACATACACACTCACATACACACTCACATACACACTCACATACACACTCACATACACACTCATACATACACACTCACATACACACTCACATACACACTCACATACACACTCACATACACACTCACATACACACTCACATACACACTCACATACACACTCACATACACACTCACATACACACTCACATACACACTCACATACACACTCACATACACACTCACATACACACGCATACATACACACTCACATACACACTCACATACACACTCACATACACACTCACATACACACTCACATACACACTCACATACACACTCACATACACACTCACATACACACTCACATACACACGCATACATACACACTCACATACACACTCACATACACACTCACATACACACTCATACATACACACTCACATACACACTCACATACACACTCATACATACACACTCACATACACACTCACATACACACTCACATACACACTCACATACACACTCACATACACACTACACACTCATACATACACACTCACATACACACTCACATACACACTCATACATACACACTCACATACACATACATACACACTCACATACACACTCATACACACACTACACACTCACATACACACTCACATACACACTCACATACACACTCACATACACACTACACACACTCACATACACACTCACATACACACTCACATACACACTCACATACACACTCACATACACACTCACATACACACTCACATACATACACACACTCACATACACACTCACATACACACTCACATACACACTCACATACACACTCACATACACACTCACATACACACTCACATACACACTCACATACACACTCACATCACATACACACTCATACATACACACTCACATACACACTCACATACACACTACATACACACTCACATACACACTACACACTCACATACACACTCACATACACACTCACATACACACTCACATACACACTCATACATACACACTCACATACACACTCACATACACACTCACATACACACTCACATACACACTCACATACACACTCACATACACACTCACATACACACTCATACATACACACTCACATACACACTCATACATACACACATACACACATACACACTCACATACACACTCACATACACACACACTCACATACACACTCACATACACACTCATACATACACACACTCACATACACACTCACATACACACTCATACACACTCACATACACACATACACATACACACTCACATACACACTACATACACACTCACATACACACTCACATACACACTACACACTCACACATACACACTCACATACACACTCACATACACACTCACATACACACTCACATACATACACACTCACATACACACTCACATACACACTCACATACACACACTCACATACACACTCACATACACACTACACACACTCACATACACACTCACTACACATACACACTCACATACACACTCACATACACACTACACACTCACATACACACTCACATACACACTCACATACACACTCACATACACACTCACATACACACTCACATACACACTCACATACACACTCACATACACACTCACATACACACTCACATACACACTCACATACACACTCACACACACTACACTCACATACACACTCACATACACACTCACATACACACTCACATACACACTCACATACACACTCACATACACACATACACACTCACATACACACTCATACACATACACACTCACATACACACTCACATACACACTCACATACACACTCACATACACACTCACATACACACTCACATACACACTCACATACACACTCACATACACACTCATACATACACACTCATACACACTCACATACACACTCACATACACACTCACATACACACATACACACGCATACATACACACTCACATACACACTCATACATACACACTCATACATACACACTCACATACACACTCACATACACACTCACATACACACTCACATACACACTCATACATACACACTCACATACACACTCACATACACACACACATACACACTCATACACACTCACATACACACTCACATACACACTCATCACATACACACTCACATACACACTCACATACACACTCATACATACACACTCACATACACACTCACATACACACTCACATACACATACATACACACTCACATACACACTCACATACACACACTCACATACACACTCATACATACACACTCACATACACACACATCACATACACACTCACATACACACTCACATACACACTCACATACACACTCACATACACACTCACACTACACACTCACATACACACTCACATACACACTACACACTCACATACACACTCACATACACACTCATACATACACACTCACATACACACTCACATACACACTCACATACACACACACACATACACACTACATACACACTCACATACACACTCACATACACACTCATATACACACTACACACACTCACATACACACTCATACATACACACTCACATACACACTACATACACACTCACATCACATACACACTCATACATACACACTCACATACATCACATACACACACTCACATCACATACACACTACATACACACTCACATACACACTCACATACACACTCACATACACACTCACATACACACTCATACATACACACTCACATCACACACACTCACATACACACTCACATACACACACACTCACATACACACTCACATACACACTCACATACACATACACACTCACATACACACTCATACATACACACTCACATACACACTCACATACACACTCACACTACACACTCACATACACACTACACACTCACATACACACTCACATACACACTCACATACATACATACACACTCACATACACACTCACATACACACTCACACACTCACATACACACACTCACATACACACTCACATACACACTCACATACACACTCACATACACACTCACATACACACACTCATACATACACACACTCACATACACACTCACATACACACTACATACACACTCATACATACACACTCACACACACTCACATACACACTCACATACACACTCACATACACACTCACATACACTCACACACTACACACTCACATACACACTCACATACACACTACATACACACTCACATACACACTCACATACACACTCACATACACACTCATACATACACACTCACATACACACTCACATACACTCACATACACATACACACTCACATACACACTCACATACACACTCACATACACACTCACATACACACTCACATACACACATACACACTCACATACATACACACTCACATACACACTCACACATACATACACACACTCACATACACACTACATACACACTCACATACACACTCACATACACACTCATACATACACACTCACATACACACACTCATATACACACTCACATACACACTCACATACACACTCATACATACACACTCACACACTCACATACACACTCACTACACACTACATACACACTCACATACACACATACACACATACACACTCATACATACACACTACACACACTCACATACACACTCACATACACACTCACATACATACACACACTCATACATACACATACACACTCACATACACACTCACACACACTACACACTCACATACACACGCACATACACACTCACATACACACATACATACATACACACTCACATACACACTCATACATACACACTCACATACACACTCACATACACACTCATACACACACACATCACATACACACACTCACATACACACTCATACATACACACTCACATACACACTACACACACTCACATACACACTCACATACACACTCATACATACACACTCACATACACACATACACACTCATATACACACTCACATACACACTCATACATACACACTCACATACACACTCACATACACACTCATACATACACACTCACATACACACTCATACATACACACTCACATACACACGCATTTATACACACTCACATACACACTCACATACATACACACACACTCACATACACACTCACATACACACACTCATTTATACACACTCACATACACACACTCACATACATCACATACACACTACACACACACTCACATACACACTCACATACACACTCACATACACACTCACATACATACACACTCACATACACACTCATTTATACACACTCACATACACATACACACACTCATACATACATACACTCACATACACACGCATACATACACACTCACATACACACGCATACACACTTATACACACACACTCACATACACACGCATACATACACACTCACATACACACTACACACACTCATACACACTCACATACACACTCACATACACACTCATACATACACACTCACATACACACTCACATACACACACATCATACATACACACTCACATACACACTCACATACACACTCACATACACACTCACATACACACTCACATACACATACACACTCACATACACACTCACATACACACTCATACATCACATACACACACTCACATACACACTCATACATACACACACATACACATACACACACTCACATACACACACATCACATACACACTCATACACACTCATACACACTCACATACACACTCACACATACACACTCACATACACACTCACACACACTCACATATATACACACTCACATACACACTCACATACACACTCACATACACACTCACATACACACTCACATACACACTCACATACACACTCATACATACACACTCACATACACACGCACATACACACTCACATACACACGCATACATACACACTCACATACACACATACATACACACTACACACACACTCACATACACATTACACACTCACATACACACTCATACACACTCACATACACACTCATACATACACACTCACATACACACTCACATACACACTCATACATACACACTCACATACACACTCATACATACACACTCACATACACACTCACATACACACTCATATATACACACTCACATACACACTCACATACACACTCACATACACACTCACATACACACTCACATACACACTCACATACACACTCACATACACACTCACATACACACTCACATACACACTCACACACACTCACACACTCACATACACACTCACATACACACTCACATACACACACACTCACATACACACTCACATACACACTCACATACACACTCACATACACACTCATACATACACACTCACATACACACTCACATACACACTCACATACACACTCACATACACACTCACATACACACTACACACACACTCACATACACACTCACATACACACATACACACATACACACTCACATACACACTCACATACACACTCACATACACACTCACATACACACTCACATACACACTCACATACACACTCACATACACACTACATACACACATACACACTCATACATACACACTCACATACACACTCACATACACACTCACATACACACTCACATACACACTCACATACACACTCACATACACACTCACATACACACTCACATACACACTCACATACACACTCATACATACACACTCACATACACACTCACATACACACTCACATACACACTCACATACACACTCATACACACTCACATACACACTCACATACACACTCACATACACACTATACACACTCACATACACACTCACATACACACTCATACATACACACTCACATACACACTCACATACACACATACACACTCACATACACACTACACACTCACATACACACTCACATACACACTCACACTCACATACACACTACACACTCACATACACACTCACATACACACTCACATACACACTCACATACATACATACACACTCACATACACACTCACATACACACTCACATACACACTCACATACACACTACACACACTCACATACACACTCATACATACACACTCACATACACACACACATACACACTCACATACACACTCACATACACACTCACATACACACTCACATACACACTCACATACATACACACACACTCACATACACACTCACATACACACTCATACACACTCACATACACACTCACATACACACTCACATACACACTCACATACACACTCACATACATACACACACTCACATACACACTCACATACACACTCACATACACACTCACATACACACTACACACACTCATCACATACACACTCACATACACACTCACATACACACACTCACATCACATACACACACTCACATACACACTCACATACACACTCACATACACACTCACATACACACTCACATACACACTCACATACACACTCACATACACACTCATACACACTCACATACACACTCACATACACACTCACATACACACTCACATACACACTCACATACACACTCACATACACACTCACATACACACTCACATACACACTCACATACACACACATCACACTCACATACACACACTCACATACACACTCACATACACACACTCACATACACACTCACATACACACTCACATACACACTCACATACACACGCATACATACACACTCACATACACACGCATACATACACACTCACATACACACTCACATACACACACATACATACACACTCATATATACACACTCACATACACACGCATACATACACACTCATATATACACACTCACATACACACTCACATACACACTCACATACACACGCATACATACACACTCATATATACACACTCACACACACACTCACATACACACTCACATACACACGCATACATACACACTCACATACACACTCACATACACACTCACATACACACTCACATACACACGCATACATACACACTCACATACACACTCACATACACACTCACATACACACTCATACATACACACACTCACATACACACTCACATACACACTCACATACACACTCACATACACACGCATACATACACACTCACATACACACTCACATACACACGCATACATACACACTCACATACACACTCACATACACACTCACATACACACTCACATACACACGCATACATACACACTCACATACAAACTCACATACCCACTCACATACACACTCATACATACACACTCACATACACAATCACATACACACGCATACATACACACTCACATACACACTCACATACACACTCACATACACACACATACATACACACTCACATACACACTCACATACACACTCAAATACACACTCATACATACACACTCACATACACACTCACATACACACTCACATACACACTCACATACACACTCACATACACACTCACATACACACTCACATACACACTCACATACACACTCATACATACACACTCACATACACACTCACATACACACGCATACATACACACTCACATACACACTCACATACACACTCACATACACACTTAAATACACACTCATACACACTCACATACACACTCACATACACACTCACATACACACTCATACATACACACTCACATACACACTCACATACACATGCATACATACACACTCACATACACACTCACATACACACTCACATACACACGCATTTATACACACTCACATACACGCTCACATACACACGCATACATACACACTCACATACACACGCATTTATACACACTCACATACACACTCACATACACACGCATACATACACACTCACATACACACTCACATACACACGCATTTATACACACTCACATACACACTCACATACACACTCACATACACACATACACACTCACATACACACTCACATACACACTCATACATACACACTCACATACACACTCACATACACACTCACATACACACTCACATACACACGCATACATACACACTCACATACACACGCATACATACACACTCACATACACACGCATACATACACACTCACATACACACGCATACATACACACTCACATACACACGCATTTATACACACTCACATACACATACACATGCATACATACACACTCACATACACACTCACATACACACTCACATACACACGCATTTATACACACTCACATACACACTCACATACACACGCACATACATCACACACACTCACATACACACGCATTACACACTATACACACTCACATACACACTCACATACACACTCACATACACACTCACATACACACGCATACATACACATTCACATACACACTCACATACACACTCACATACACACTCACATACACACTCACATACACACTCACATACACACTCACATACACACTCACATACACACTACATACACACTCACATACACACTCACATACACACTCACATACACACTCACATACACACGCATACATACACACTCACATACACACTCACATACACACTCACATACACACTCACATACACACTCACATACACACGCACATATACACACTCACATACACACTCACATACACACGCATACATACACACTCACATACACACTCACATACACACTCACATACACACTCACATACACACGCATACATACACACTCACATACACACGCATACATACACACTCACATACACACGCATTTATACACACTCACATACACACTCACATACACACGCATACATACACACTCACATACACACTCACATACACACGCATACATACACACTACACACTCACATACACACTCACATACACACGCATACATACACACTCACATACACACTCACATACACACGCATATATACACACTCACATACACACTCACATACACACTCACATACACACTCACATACACACGCATTTATACACACTCACATACACACTCACATACACACGCATACATACACGCTCACATACACATGCATACATACACACTCACATACACACGCATTTATACACACTCACATACACACTCACATACACACTACACATACACACTCACACACTCACATACACACGCATACATACACACTCACATACATACACACTCACATACACACGCATACATACACACTCACATACACACGCATACATACACACTCACATACACACACATTTATACACACTCACATACACACGCATACATACACACTCACATACACACGCATACACACACTCACATACACACGCATACATACACACTCACATACACACGCATTTATACACACTCACATACACACGCATACATACACACTCACATACACACTCACATACACACGCATACATACACACTCACATACACACTCACATACACACGCATATATACACACTCACATACACACTCACATACACACGCATACATACACACTCACATACACACTCACATACACACGCATATATACACACTCACATACACACTCACATACACACACATTTATACACACTCACATACACACGCATACATACACACTCACATACACACGCATATATACACACTCACATACACACGCGAACATACACACTCACATACACACGCATATATACACACTCACATACACATGCATACATACACACTCACATACACACTCACATACACATGCATACATACACACTCACATACACACTCACATACACACGCATATATACACACTCACATACACACTCACATACACACGCATCTATACACACTCACATACACACGCATACATACACACTCACATACACACGCATACATACACACTCACATACACACGCATATATACACACTCACATACACACGCATACATACACACTCACATACACACGCATTCATACACACTCACATACACACGCATTTATACACACTCACATACACACTCACATACACACGCATACATACGCACTCACATACACACTCACATACACACGCATATATACACACTCACATACACACTCACATACACACGCATACATACACACTCACATACACACTCACATACACACGCATATATACACACTCACATACACACTCACATACACACGCATATATACACACTCACATACACACTCACATACACACGCATACATACACACTCACATACACACTCACATACACACGCATATATACACACTCACATACACACTCACATACACACGCATTTATACACACTCACATACACATGCATACATACACACTCACATACACACGCATATATACACACTCACATACACACGCATACATACACACTCACATACACACTCACATACACACGCATTTATACACACTCACATACACATGCATACATACACACTCACATACACACGCATTTATACACACTCACATACACACGCATATATACACACTCACATACACACTCACATACACACTCACATACACACTCACATATACACGCATACATACACACTCACATACACACGCATTTATACACACTCACATACACACGCATACATACACACTCACATACACACTCACATACACACTCACATATACACACTCACATATACACGCATACATACACACTCACATACACACGCATTTATACACACTCACATACACACGCATACATACACACTCACATACACACTCACATACACACGTATATGTACACACTCACATACACACGCATACATACACACTCACATATACACGCATACATACACACTCACATACACACGTATATATACACACTCACATACACACGCATACATACACACACATACACACGCATACATACACACGCATATATACACACTCACATACACACGCATATATACACACACACATACACACAAGAGACAGATTATAACCTTCCGCAGGAACAGTGGAGTTTTTAAAAGTCCCTCATTTCATGCCGATCAGTAAAACCAATTAATATGTGGAGACAGGATTAAAAAACCTTTTAGGTCATAAACCAACATGTCCCCCAGCTCCCAGAATCCCTCACTGTGGAGGAATGCCAGCTTGCCATTACCTGGAGATTACCTGTAATCTCTTATTACTTAACAAAGGGTGGAAAAGCTTCTATGCGAGGCGTCTTAAAAAATCAAATTCTCCTGTCAGCCAGGCTTAGGATGCAGTTTATACACAGACTCAAATTTGTAAGCGGACATGTCTCCATTTGCACAAGGACCACTGTAGACGAGAGAGCTTCAAACAGACACTAAGGCCTCGTTTTAGAGCAAGGATGAGGAAGCACAACAGAGCTTAAAATCAACCCCAGTTCCAGTTTGAATGATAAAGAATCCCACAGGAACTGCTGCTTCCTGTGTCTCTGTATCTCATGACAAGGTATATGGGTCTTTCTATAAACTAGGGTACCAGTGAGGATTTCCTACACCGGCCCACTTGTTACATTGACAATAATCTTACGTTGACATTTTTATGTCACTACATGAAAATATAATCTTAGCTGTATATTCAATCAAATTCACAAGTTGATTTAAAACTCATGTTTATCATGGTTGGTGTCTTGGGTTTGTCCAAAATCATGTGACATAAAACATAACTTGTCTGTCCTTACATTTATGTCAGTGTAAGTTGTCTTTATATTATATATTAAGCGTTAATCAGTTAAATTAGACATTGAGCTTGAACCCTGTAAGAATCCTGGATCTAGCTTCTTGGACAGTTGTTTTGTATAGAGATCTCAGAAATGCAGTGTAACCACATGACATGTCATGTCTCCTTATGTTATGGGGTGAAAACACTTTTCATGGGCACACAAATCCAAAATGATGTATTCGACTGCAAAATCGAATGTTTCGAACCCGAAAGAGTCCCCTTACCTTGAGACTTGAAACCTAAATCAATACGGTCATTAATGTGGTTCTTCAATAACTACGCATAAGACTTGTTGGATGCTCGGTTGGTGTCCAGCTGATTCGTTAACAACATGACATTTTCATGTATCCTCATCTGGTCCAAGAAGGACCAGAGCTGTTGTGATTCTATGCATCAGCAGCCCAAGAGCTGGAAAAGAAGGTGTTCACGAGGAATGTCAAGAATATTTTGGTGTCTTGTTCATTACGCAGGTGAAGACAGCTGTGCCTGGATCCACCTTGGATCTAATATCCCTAGCAGATTGATGTTGATCATTTGTTGTTGTCTGCTTGATTTACAGCAGGGTCTCGGAGAAAGCATTAAGGCAATGAGTTCATGTTTTCAAGTGGTGTAAAGTGCTTAAGTAAAAAATACTTTCAAGTACTACTTAAGCGTTTTTGGGGGGTATCTGTACTTTACTTTACTATTTATATTTTTGACAACTTTTACATCGCTACAATCCTAAAGAAAAGAATGTACTTTTTATTCCATACATTTTCCCTGACATCCAAAAGTAATTGTTACATTTTGACAGGAAAATGGTCCAATTCACACACTTATCAAGAGAACATCCCTGGTCATCCGTACTGCCTCTGATCTGGCGGTCTCACTAAACACACATGCTTTGTTTGTAAATGATGTCAGAGTGTTGTAGTGTACCCATGGCTATCCGTCAATAAAAAATACAAATAAATTAAATTGTGCTGTCTGGTTTGCATAATATAATGAATTTGAAATACTAATACTTGTAATACTAGTACATTTTGGAAATTCCATTTACTTCTGATACTTAAGTATATTTAAAACCAAATACTTTTAGACTTTTACTCAAGTAGTATTTTACTGGATGACTTTCACTTTTATGTGAGTCATTTTCTATTTAAGGTATCTTTACTTTTACTCAAGTATGACCTTTGAGTACTTTTCCCACCACTGATGTTTTCACATGTTTTTGTGCCTCGGATTGGACACCCAGTCTACGGTGCTCAATGGGATAGACTATCGTGCAACACCCAACGCTTTTATAGAAATGATACAATTGCATAACATTGAGGATCCTTGAAAATTACAGTGAAGTGCTGAAAGTCCCTGAAAGTCCTTGAATTTGACTTGCCAATGTTTTCTTTTAGGAGACCTGCTTAATTAATTTAAAGGATGTGCTATGTTGTTGTATAGGTGGAGTTATGGGGCAATTTGCATATATTCATTGCTATTCCTCTAAGTACACACGTGGAACTGCATTATTATGTTTCAACCCATTTTGAAACGTTGACCCCAGTGCTACACATTGGCCCCATTATTTCTAGAAAGACCCATGTGTGAGCATATTTAAAGACTATCCATAATAACTATTTGACCCAAATAGTTTTTATTGGGAAAGAAAAGGAGATCCTCCTATGAGGGAACTTGAAAACATGATTGTGAACTGAAGTAACTTGTCTTTCTCCCCCATATGGATAATTGCTGTTTTGTCATGCTGAGCTGTGTTCTGTTTTTTATCTGCCCAGGAACTGAGACATTTTCCTTCGGGGCAGAGAGCTGTTTTTGGCTTTGAGTGTCTCTGTTGTTGTAGTAGAGGGAAAGAAAAACATGAAAAATAGTTATTTTCAGAATGCATGGCAAACTGAACAAAAATAACCCTCTACCAAAATAATACGTTTGGAGCCATGTTTTGGTAATTCTCCCTGACGTCTGCCACGTGGATTAATTTGAACAGCTTCTGGCTCTCAAGGGAGGAGACTCCCTGCACTGTGCCTTGAACACTTTTATGGACCATTTAACCCATACTTTTACTAGTACTGCACAGTAAATATTTAGATACAGTACAAAACAATGGTTCGTTTTCTGCCTGGGGCCTGGTATTTTGAACGCAAACACAAAGCCTGACATGCAAGCATCAGCTGAACCCATACATGGTTTTATCACTCCATGTGGTTTTACAGAGGTCATGGTCTCTCCTTGTTCACTGTGAGAGAGAGAGAGAGAGAGAGAGAGAGAGAGAGAGAGAGAGAGAGAGAGAGAGAGAGAGAGAGAGAGAGAGAGAGAGAGAGAGAGAGAGAGAGAGAGAGAGAGAGAGAGAGAGAGAGAGAGAGAGAGAGAGAGAGAGAGAGAGAGAGACAGAGAGAGACAGAGAGAGACAGAGAGAGAGAGAGAGAGAGACAGAGAGAGAGAGAGAGAGAGAGAGAGAGAGAGAGAGAGAGAGAGAGAGAGAGAGAGAGAGAGAGAGAGAGAGAGAGAGAGAGAGAGAGAGAGAGAGAGAGCGCGTCTCACACTTCTCTTGGGTTATTATACACTCTGATACACCTCAGATGGGTCAGTTACAGCCAGCGTATGCATCGGAATTATTATTACTATATTATCAGTTAGTGCGAAACTACATCTGAAGCTGTACCCAACCGTTCTGGTCTGTTACTGTAAGCTAGGTGCTTGGTGAATAATGATGGGTACCATATATCCTCCATATTTCCTAGCAGGCTCTGCTGTCCAGATGTCAGAAGTACTGAGGTAGAGTTAGACTTCTTCCCAAATGTCACCCTATTCCCTATATAGTGCCCTATGGGCCCTGGTCTAAAGTAGTGCACTATATAGGGAATAGGGTGCCATGTGGGGCGCAGCCCGAGTGTCCCATACGTTCTGCCTGTCTGTCTATGGAGAAGCCCGTAGCTGTGTGTATCACTGAGTGTGATATTTGTGAATTTGTGACAGTTATATCTCTGGGCGACGGCACGCCACGAGGAATGAGGATGAACAGGACCTCAGATGAAAAGGCAGCCTCCACAGCCCGTGTGCAGGTCTTCCCATCACTCAGTCCACCTGAATAACTCTCACAGGGCCTGTGGCTCACACACGACCAGGGAATGTGTGTGTTTTAAGTGCCAGCATCTGTATGACGTCTAGATTATTTGGGTCCTTTGTATCTGTCTGTGTTTTGCGTGTGTGTGTGTGTGTGTGTGTGTGTGTGTGTGTGTGTGTGTGTGTGTGTGTGTGTGTGTGTGTGTGTGTGTGTGTGTGTGTGTGTGTGTGTGTGTGTGTGTGTGTGTGTGTGTGTGTGTGTGTGTGTGTGTGTGTGTGTGTGTGTGTGTGCGTGTGTGTGTGTACTGTAATGGAGGAATGCCTGAGGCAAGAGGCAAGTCTTCAGTCATCACCGAGTTCATTCATGCATTGGTGGTTCTAGTCCATACGTTTACTGTACAATATTTTCAGAAGAGTAATGCACTGAACAGTAAACAGAGAAGGACCTGATCAATGTTTAAGTTGTATGTTCAGAGCTTCCTAGAGCACACCACACTTCATTCATTCATCAGTTACTTTGTTGATGATAGGCTACGATTGTGTCATTGCAAAAGAATCTCAACGACAGTGAAAACCAATCAGGGACACAACATCCCATTTAACTACAGTTGTTTGGGTTTCTCTTATTGTTGACATCATCCGAATGCACTACTCATGGTTGTTAATGGTTTCAACCCAGAGTAATGCGTTACTATATTATTTTGTCGTAGCCCCCACACACTCTTAGGTCTTAATGGCACAGTTTAAGTGGCAATTAAAAGATCCATTGGGCTGATTAGAACTGACACCAAAATTAGCCTTTGCTTTTTAAGCACTTCCATGCTGTAATGCTATAGCCCCGCACCCATACACCACAGAACATGCTTACAGTGTTTCCTACTAAATATGATACTGATTGATTTCTTACACGCTAAGAGCTTGTTTCCAGTAGTGGCGAGGGAGGGGAGGTTTCTTTTCCACTGTAAATATGCAGTAGGAATATTATTCATGATCAAGGTTAGGTTTGTGTTGGGGGTCTGAGGTCGACCACCTGTTGGACTGAAAATGATGTAATTAGGGAGAGTTTCCAACGTCATTGTATAGTACAGTAAGGTCTTGAGAGAGAGAGAGAGAGAGAGAGAGAGAGAGAGAGAGAGAGAGAGAGAGAGAGAGAGAGAGAGAGAGAGAGAGAGAGAGAGAGAGAGAGAGAGAGAGAGAGAGAGAGAAAAACAAATTAATTCTAAAATCTTTAACAAGTGCAAGGTATTTTGTTTCATTTGAAAACAGCACATGGTTTTGTAAAAGCAGAATATTTTGGTCATCCCACCTCCCCTAACCTTTGACCCCCAACAGATAATTCAATGGGTTACATCGTTTTTAAATGTAATGTTGTCAACTTCATTCCTCTTCCATATCACGTGCCAAGATATGAAAGTAAAGCATAATATATAGTTGAAGTCGGAAGTGTACATTCACTTAGGTTGGAGTCATTAAAACTCGTTTTTCAACCACTCCACAAATTTCTTGTTAACACACTATAGTTTTGGCAAGTCGGTTAGGACATTTACTTTGTGCATGACACAAGTCATTTTTCCAACGATTGACTGTGCCTTTAAACAGCTTGGAAAAATCCAGAAAATGATGTCATGGCTTTAGAAGCTTCTGATAGGCTAATTGACATCATTTGAGTCAATTGGAGGTGTACCTGTGGATGTATTTCAAAGTCTACCTTCGAACTCAGTGCCTCTTTGCTTGACATCATGGGAAAATAATTGTAGACCTCCACAAGTCTGGTTAATCCTTGGGAGCAATTTTCAAACGCCTGAAGGTACCACATTCATCTGTACAAAAAAATAGTATGCAAGTATAAACACCATGGGACCATGCAGCCATCATACCGCTCAGGAAGGAGAAGTGTTCTGTCTCCTAGAGATGAACGTACTTTGGTGCGAAAAGTGCAAATCTATCCCAGAACAGCAGCAAAGGACCTTGTGAAGATGCTGGAGGAAACAGGTAAAAAAGTATCTATATCCACAGTAAAACAAGTCCTATATTGACTTAACCTGAAAGGCCGCTTAGCAAGGAAGAAGCCGCTGCTCCAAACCGCCATAAAAAACCCAGAATAAGGTTTGCAACTGCACATGGGGACAAAGTCACACTTTTTGGAGAAATTTCCTCTGGTTGGATGAAACAAAAATAGAACTGTTTGGCCATAATGACTACTGTTATGTTTGGAGGAAAAAGGGGAGGCTTGCAAAGCCAAAGAACACCACGGGGGTGGCAACATCATGTTGTGGGAGTGTTTTGCTGCAGGAGGGACTGGTGCACTTCACAAAATAGATGGCATCTTGAGGTAGGAAAATAACGTGGATATATTGAAGCAACATCTCAAGACATCAGTCAGGAAGTTAAAGCTTGGTTGCAAATGGGTCTTCCAAATGGACAATGACCCCAAGCATACTTCCAAAGTTGTGGCAAAATTGCTTAAGGACAACAAAGTCAAGGCATTGGAGTGGCCGTCACAAAGCCTGACCTCAATCCCATAGAAAATATGTGAGCAGAACTGAGAAAGCGTGTGCGAGCAAGGAGGCCTACAAACCTGACTCAGTTACACCATCTCTGTCAGGAGGAATGGGCCAAAAATCATCCAACCTGTCCCGTGAAACTTGTGGAGGGATACCCAAAACGTTTGACCCAAGTTAAACAATTTAAAGGCAATGCTACCAAATACTAATTGAGTGTATGTAAACATCTGAGCAACTGGGAATGTGATGAAAGAAATAAAAGCTGAACTCTCTACTATTATTCTGACATTTCACATTCTTAAAATGAAGTGGTGATCCTAACTGACCTAAGACAGACATTTTTTTACCAGGTTTAAATGTCAGGAATTGTGAAAAACTGAGTGTGTTAGCCAATGTATTTGGCTACGGTGTATGTAAACTTCCGACTTCAACTGTACATCCACAGTAGGGCACCGTTCCAAATGGGCCTAGGTTGACTATTCTAAATGTTAATGCTGGTAAAACTAACTGTGTTGTGTCTGTCTGTGTCACGAATCTCGCCGAAGATGGTGCCTCTTCCTGTTCGGGCGGCGCTCGGCGGTCGTCGTCGCCGGCCTATTAGCTGCCATCGATTCCCTTGTTTCTGTTTATTGGGTTTAATTGGGTACACCTGTTTTGCATTCGTTTTTGTTTGTAGGCTATTTAAGGGCACTAGGCCCGCTGGGTATTTGTGCGGGCTTGTTTCCTGTTATCTATGTATGAGTGTGATCAGTATTTTTCCGGACAGGTTTTAGTCCGGTGTATTTTTGGGACGTGTTGTTTCATGCGCCCTGGTGTTTTGCATGTCGTGGAATCACAGTCTATGGAATCAAATATCCACGTACTGAATTGCCTGCTCTCTGCGCTTGACTCCTCCACTCACCATCATTAGAGGTTGTAACAGTCTGCTGATTCTGATCTCATCGGACATCCAATGGCAGAGCTCCTCTGCAGTGTTTCCAGAGGAAGTGACACACACACACACTCTTAGGGAGAGTACAGACTACACACTTCTATGAACACGGAGGAGGAACTGTTCCCAAACTGAGTACGTGATGGTAGATCAGCGCTTCAGACAGCCTTTACAATACAAGGGATACGCAGTTTTGATAGGAGATATTTAGGTCTCTGATATGTGAGCTCTGGACGGACACCTTTAGCCCTGTTTGAATTCAATTGCATGCTCTTTGGTTTGTGGAACGCACCCAGTACATTCTAACATTTATAGAGCGCATGTTTGGAGATTGTCGCTGCAGTAAATATAATGATATCCTGCCTCGAAAAGATATGCATTGCGTATCAAAGCCACGCTGAGCCTTCATGTCAGCTTTGTACACCACTTGATTCTATCTTGAACTTGGACTTCAGAATAGAGAAAGCCTTAGTTTTCACTAAAAGCAACAACATTCTTGCGTCTTATTCCTCAACGTAGACAGGGACTGTCTTAAGGTGACGGCTTGGGAGAGCCAGACAAACGAAAACATGCAAGAAGGGCTGGGTTCATGTCTCTCTCTCTATGTGCTCCAGGGTGACTGTTTGACCTGCCCTCACTCTCCCTCCACCACCTGGGGCCCGAAAACGACCCAAAACGTATAGGACGAGTGAGAGGGGACCTCTAACCCCCGTCACCTCCAGCTAGAGAAAATAACTAAATAGATGGGTAACCTCAAACCTGACAATGCCCCAGTGCTGTTATGGAATCTAGAGCAAAGAAAATGAGCTAAATATCAATGGCAGTGGTCTCAAATAGCCCATTAGTCAATGTCTGCAGTAGAGTGTGAGACCATCATCGTATGGAGCCTGGAGCAGGGGTTGCTCCACCACTGTCCTCCTGGATAAATAGTTGCCGGGCGAAAATAAAGCAACCCGATCTGGGTATAAATCATGAGGAACATTTGTTACCCTCCTCGGTAATTGTGCTTCATTCATCTTCAGGCTTGTCCAATTGCCAGGCCCCACAGGCTGCATGGGATGTCAGTTAGTTAGGCCACCTCTGTAGGTAGGCGTGGAAAGGAAAAGAGAGAGATGCCTACACACACAAATACACACACAAATACACACACACACACACACAGCAAGCAAGCTGGTTACACAAGGCATGTTATAAGATACCGTAGTTCAGGAGATAACATGCATTACTTCAGTCTTTTCTAGGTACAAATTGTGCGGCTCTAATGGCCTACATGCTGTCTGAATACAGGTCTCTGTCATCTATTGAATAGGAGCTATTATTGTGTTAACCTTTAAAGTAAATGGCCCTGAAGCAAAATCACAAACCTGAAATACAACCGCATATCTATACCAACTTCCACATATTCACGTGTTTAGATAAGAGACACAAAGGGCTTAACTTAGACACGTTAAACACGAGCGGCACAAAGCTTTAGGTTGTATTGTGATCCCCTCTTTAGGAAGACGTCTATTAACACATATTGTAACCTCCCTGCCTCTCGGTTATCAACACCCTGCCACCTCCATTCACCTCGCGGTAGACTCAGCCAGGCAGCCCAGAGGATCTCTACTACACAGCACTGTCAACCTCTACTCACACTAAACAATACTTCAACAAAGGGACAATCTGGGGATCTGATGAGCTCTTTCACCTCTTTTTCTTCTTCAACACGTTTTAAAAGGAAGTGGAGGTAGAGGTGGGTGTATCTGAGGCAAAGATGGGAGGGAGGGGGGGGTAGAGGTGGATGTATCTGAGGCAAAGATGGGAGGGAGGGAGGGAGGGAGGGAGGGAGGGAGGGAGGGAGGGAGGGAGGGAGGGAGGGAGGGAGGGAGGGAGGGAGGGAGGGAGGGAGGGAGGGAGGGAGACTTTGTGAGAGAGGCATAAATATTTTGGGTACTTCTGAGGAGTAGACCCAGGATTGGTAGGAGTGCTGACAGGCGTTGGATTTCCAGTGAGGATGTCTTTTATCAGCAGGTGTGAGGAAGTCAATGAATACATGTGGAAAGATAACCCAGGCTGCATGAAAGGCCATGGAGAGAACGCAGACAAAGCGTGTGCTGGTGCGTGCGTGCGCGTGTGTGTGTGTGGACATGTTTAACTATTCAAGAATAGTAAACAAACAAAAATTTGACCAACTGGCAATATTTTGTTAGTCCCCACAAGTTCAAATACTATTTCTAGGGGTTTAGGGTTAAGGTTGTGATTAGGTTAGCTCTCTCTCTCTCTCTAGGAATAAGAGATGTTTGTGTTTATGCATACCACAAACCCCTTTATACCACTTTAACCAGATGAAGGCACTCGTTCCTCTAACCTCACATGTTCTTGTCCTCTCCTCCCACCTATCTATCGATCCATCTAAAGTAAGCAGATGGATGATTTCCCAATCACATTTCCTACCAAAACCAACACATAGGCTTCCAGGACAAATACATACCTGGGGTGGGTGCTCCTGAAAATCCATTTACAACCAAAGAAACTCTCTCCATACAACTTCATTATAAGAGCTGATCTGGGACCATATTCCCAGGAGTGCTGATATTGGATAAAGTTAGTGAATAAGAATTTTTGGACAGGGGGGACCTGATCCTAGATTAGCAATGAGACGCATTTGAATACACTTCCCCAAACCCTTAGTAAAAATGCAATGATACTTTGTAAAGTGAGTACAGGGTATGTACAATGCAGCCATTTTGTCAGTTCGTTCCACTGTCTATTAGGATCACACGACATTGCAGTCCCTCTAAAGGACCGGATATGCTTCTGGTTGAGAAAAGAGGGTTCTCAATGCATATAGGATGAATGTCACACAATGAGGGGTGATCACTACCTTCAGGGAAGAGTTCCTTTGGTATTTATCCCTACAACAATAAAAAGACACCCCCTTAATTAAAATAAAAAAAGACACGTCCTCTTAGCATATCACCCAAACAATAGGACAAACTCTCTATGCAATAGGTACATCACAACACAAGCATAACAGGATGGATTCAGAAGGACTGGGAACAAAGAGTCCTGTCCTCTATGCCAGATGGGCACCCCCACTTCTGTTGTGAGAATGACAAGCTGGCTTTACAGAGTCAACTCCAGGCAACAGGCGCAACAGTAATATCCTTCCCCTGGGAAACAAAGGCTATCTCACAGTGTTCAGGTAGTGGGGAAAAGGCCTAGGCTGAGGGCCAGCATCCTGCCACTAAACCTGGAAGAGGAAACTAATCCAGGGTCAAAGAGGGGCGTGGTGATGAGTGAGACTTCACATGGGCCTGGGAGAACACAACACCCGCCTCTCCCCCTGCCTCACCCCCCCATTCCCCGGGTTCATTAAGACCCTGCACCTGGACCTCAGAGTGGTCCTCTGGACTGGAGTATCGAGGCACTGCTGGGTGTGTGTGAGTACGTGCGTGTGCGCCCCATGTTATCCTTACGCCCTCAATCTGTCCCCAGCCCATTAACTCACCCCCAGTTAGGTCCCTCCCAGCACTCTTCAGTACTGGGTCAGCCCCAGAGCCAGAATATTGAGCCGGTGCGGACAGGAAAGGGATGAGCTTGGGATTAGAGAGATAAGAGAAGGACCAAGGTTAGGCTCATCGGACGCAGACCGCCAGGCCCCAGAAAAAGGATCGCTGTGGTTCCTGCTTGTTGCTTTCACAATTAATAATGGACCGTAATCAGGGGCGTTTTTCAGTGCTTCTCCTGGGTTTCAGGAGCTGAGGCTGCCAGTTGTCATCCGGTGTTGAGAGCCTAACGCGGTACCAGGCCCTGATGAAAAGCTGCTGGGAGGGAGAACACAGCTCACACAGACAGACCCACACACAGGAGTTATGACGGGAGCAGCAAACTAACAATGGAACAGCTAACATCCATGATTACTATGTCCAACCTTGTAATCCCGCAGAAGGACTTATAATATGGAGTTAAAACTATGAAATTCATGTTGTGTTTTTAGGAGTATTTTTTTTTAAGGATTGTAAGTCCAATAAAGTGGGTCTCTGTCCTTGAAACACAAATGAGACGAAGGTGTCCCTAATATACTGCAACATGAATTATTCCAACCAGTCTCTGTTTACAGACATGTAGCAACCCCACACAGTGACTCCCCAGGCAGGCCTACTCTATGGTGGCGACACACAGCCTCCTACGAAGAGCGTGAGACTGTGTCTGTGTTATTGTTACTGGTAGCATTACCATGCTTAAACGCGACAACTTGATTTGTATCAATAAGAATAAATTAGCATCTGTGTACAACATGTGCTTACTGCTTACGTCTCCAAAAGGAGAAACTCGCACACCCAGGAATGAGCTACCACCAAAACACATGTGAGCTTAACGTCTCTACAGTTGTCTCCTAAACAGAGCAGAGCTCGTGTTTCAGTGCTCGAGGTCTCCTAAATGTATATGGAAATACACATGAGGCTCCATGTCACTACTGTTTACAGGAAAATGATTTATGGTGATGTATGGAGAGGGAGGTAAAACGGTTTGGAGCCAAATTAACTTTGTACACTTTTTTTGGTGACTACAGCTCAGGATACCAAGACAATAAGTTAGTTCATTTATAAGTCATTCATGAAAGTTATATGTTTAATTAAGATTAGTGTAATTATTTGTGTTTAAAAATACATGATAAAAAATGATTAGGCCTACTTTAAAAGACAGAGAGCCTTGTTACTAGATTACTAAATGTACCTTTATTTATGTGTTTTGTTGATCTTGCACCAAAGTATAATACTTTACTGTTCTATATTCCATCATCTTTCTCCAATGTCTGTTCTATTTCAGTCAAGAACCCTTCCTCAGAAACACTTCTCAGATTATATCTACAGTGCCTTCAGAAAGTATTCACACCCCTTGACTTTTTCCACATTTGTTGGGGTTACAGCCTGCATTTGACATGGATTCAATTGAGACGTTGTGTCACTGGCCTACACACAATACCCCATCATGTCAAAGTGGAATTGTGTTTTTTGACATTTTTACTAGTTCATGAAAAATGAAAAGCAGAAATGTCTTGAGTCAATACGTATTCAGCCCCTTTGTTATGGAAAGCCTAAATACGTGTCAAAAACAATGTGCTGTAAGTCACGTAATAAGTTACCTGGACGATACTGTTTAACATGCTTTTTAAATGACTACCCCACCTCTGTACCCCCACAAATACAATTATCTGTAAGTTCCCTCAGTCGAGCAGTGAATTTCAAACACAGATTCAACCATAAAGACCAGGGAGGTTTTCTAATGCAGCGCAAAGAAGGGCACCTATTGGTAGATGGGTAAAAATAAAAAGCAGACATTGAATATCCCTTTGAGCATGGTGAAGTTATACATTTCTTATGATGTATCAATACACCCAGTCACTACAAAGATACAGGCGTCCTTCCTAACTTAGTTGCCGAAGTGGAAGGAAACCTTTTACCATGTGGCCAATGGTGACTTTAAAACAGTTACAGAGTTTAATGGCGTGTGATACGAGAAAACTGAGGATGGATCAACATTGTAGTTACTCAACAATGCTAACCGACAGTAAATGAGTGAAAAGAAGGAAGCCTTTGTAGAATTAATAATATTCCAAAACATGCATCCTGTTTGCAATAAGACGCTAGAACTGCAAATAAATGTGGCAAAGAAATTCTGGACTTTTTGTCCAGAATACAAAGATGTGTTTGGGAAAAATCTAGGGAGAACTAGTGAGTTTTTATATATAAAAATTAATGGAATAGAGCTAAGCACAGGCAAAATCCTAGAGGAAAACATGGTTCAGTCTGCATTCCAACAGACACTGTGAGACAAATTCACATTTCAGCAGGACAATAACCTAAAACACGGGGCCTGCTAAATGTGTGTATGCAACCAATATAATATCATTTGATTTGAAATGAGATATTTCTGTATTTCATACTCAATAAATTTACAAACATTTAAAAAAAAAGGTTTTCACTTTGCCATTACAGGGTATTGTGTGTAGATATATATATATATATATAATAATATATTTAGAACATTTTGAATTCAGGCCGTAAAACAGCTAACTGTACAGTAAGTCAAGGGGTATGAATACTTTGTCAAGGCACTGTATAAGTTCAACCATGAAGACGTCTAAAAGGAGGAGAATTCCAGTCAGTAAATGCGTAGGAGGAAGATAAACATTGCTTACATGCTATCACATAGAGAGGCTGTGTGCCAGACTGTCCAGGATATACCTCCATCTTCCTCTGACAGGACTATTGTTATCAGACTTGTGAAGAACATGACAGGCCGTCCAACAGGAATAGGAGCACGCAAGCGAGTGTGTGCGAGTGTGTGCGAGTGTGTGCGAGTGTGTGTGTGTGTGTGTGTGCGAGTGTGTGTGTGTGTGTGTGTGTGTGTGTGTGTGTGTGTGTGTGTGTGTGTGTGTGTGTGTGTGTGTGTGTGTGTGTGTGTGTGTGTGTGTGTGTGTGTGTGTGTGTGTGTGTGTGTGTGTGTGTGTGTGTGTGTGTGTGTGTGTGTGTGTGTGTGTGTGTGTGTGTGTGTGTGTGTGTGTGTGTGTGTGTATACACACATATATATATATATATATATACATTCTGAAAGTATTCAGTCCCTTGACTTTTTCTACATTTTGTTACATTACAGCCTTATTCTAAGATGGATTCAATATTTTTTTCCCCTCATTGAGCTACACACAATAACCCATAATACCGTTTTTTGCACATTTATTAAGAATAAAAAACAGAATTACCTTATTTCCATAAGTACTCAGACCCTTTGCTATGACACTCAAAATTGAGCTCCAGTGCCTCCTGTTTCCATTGATCATCCTTGAGATGTTTCTACAACTTGATTGGAGTCCACCTGTGGTAAATTCAATTGATTTGAGATGATTTGGAAACGCACACACCTGTCGATGTAAGGTCTCACAGTTGACAGTGCATGTCAGAGAAAAAACCAAGCCATGAGGTTGAGGGAATTGTCTGTAGAGCTCCGAGACAGGATTGTGCTGAGGCACAGATCTGGGAAAGGGTATCAAAAAATGTCTGCAGCATTGAAGGTCCCCAAGGACAAAGTGGCCTCCATCATTCTTAAATGGAAAGACTCCTCCTAGTGCTGGCCGCCTGGCCAAACTGAGCAATCAGGGGAGAAGACCTTTTGTCAGGGAGGTTATCAAGAACGCGATGGTCACGCTGACAGACCTCCAGAGTTCCTCTGTGGAGATGGGAGAACCTTCCAGAAGGACAACCATCTCCGCAGCACTTCATAGATCAGGCCTTTATGGTAGAGTGGCCAGACTGAAACCACTCCTTAGTAAAAGGCACGTGATAGCTCACTTGGAATTTGCCAAATGGCACCTACTGTAAAGACTCTCAGATCATGAGAAACAAGATTCCTGAATTCCAAGTGTCACTTCTGGAGGAAACCTGGCACCATCCCTACGGTGAAGCACGGTGGTGGCAGCATCATGCTGTGGGGATGTTTTTCAGCGGCAGGGACTAGTCAGGATCGAGGGAAGGATGAACGGAGAAAAGTACAGATGAAAACCTGCTACAGAGCGCTCAGGAGCTCAGACTGGGGCCAAAGTTCACCTTCCAACAGGACAACAACCCTAAGCACACAACTAAGACAGCACAGGAGTGGCTTGAGGATAAGTCTCTGAATGTCCTTGAGTGGCCCAATTGAACATCTCTGGAGAGACCTGAAAATAGTTGTGCAACGTCGCTCCCCATTCGACCTGACAGAGCTTGAGAGGATCAGCAGAGAAGAATGGGAGAAACTCCCCAAAATACAGGTGTGCCAAGCTTGTAGCGTCATTCCAAAGAAGTCTCGAGGCTGTAATTGCTGCCAAAGGTGCTTAACAAAGTACTGAGTAAAGGGTCTGAATTGTTATGTAAATGTGATTTTTCCGTTTTTTTATTTTTATAAACTTGCAAAAATGTCTATAAACCTGTTTTTTCTTTGTCATTAAGGTAGACATTTTGTGTGTACATTGATGAAGGAAAAAAACGATTTAATCAATTTTAGAATAAGGCTATAACGTAAGAAAATGTGGAAAAAGTCAAGGGGTGTGAACACTTTTCCAAATGCGCTGTATATATATATATATATACGTGTCCTTGTGTGCTCATGTGTGTGTACACAATTTGTCTCCAGTCTATATATTCTCAAAACACTGACGTCTCTTGTGAATGCCGTTATGGACATATGCTGGTGTATTGTTTGCAAAGATAAAGCAAAGATGATAATGTGTGAAGAGATAAATCCTATGAAAATGTTTGAAGAGATAAAGCCTATGATCATGTTTGAAGAGATAAAGCCTATGGTAATGCCATTCGCAGCCAATGGAATTCCTTACAGCTTAGAACTTTAACAAATGCCTCAGTTCAAGACCGTAACAAATGCCTCAGTTCAAGACCGTAACAAATGCAATATACGCCGATGACAATCTTTTGTCTGAACCATGTGAATTTGTCAAAATAATAAACACAGTATGTCCCATAAAAAAAAGTATTATCAAAGTAGATATGTTCTTCTGTAATGAGGACGGTGGAGCGCCAACAGTCTGTTTGACAACACAAACCACATGAGTCCTGCTGCAACTACAAACTACATGAAACAGAAGAAGGTGGAGGCGACAAATTCAATCCAGATATGGGAGAAAAAGTCAAACATTTGGAAGCAGGGCAGCTAGGCGGACCAGATCCCAAACATAAAGGACCACCCCAACAGAACCCTGTGGTCTCTACCCCCAGAACAGGAGACAAATGGAGTGCCGGGGTCCACAGCGTCATAGAAAAATAGATTCAGTTACAGTGATACACTAAATAATTCAATCTTTCTCTCCCAGGAGTGTCAGAGCTCGGGCCAGCTTCTAATTGGCTGTATTGGTGAGGTTGCATGCGGCATATCTCCAGGTATTTAAGGAATTTAGACAAAGGGGGCAGAAGACAAAAAGGGGGCAAACGCTGGAGTTGGAAGGGGAGGGGAATGGGGGGAAAGAGCCAATTCCCTTATAGGCCAACATGAATGCCTCGTGCATTTTGGCTCGGCAAGAATGGTTCCTTAACGGGGGGGGTGTTTATTGGTTTCTGCCAGTCCAGTCACAGACAGCAAACACAAGCAGACTGAAACCTGATCAACAGGCATTCTTCCTGGACCAGGCCAGTGGGAAGCAGGCGGGGAGGCAGGCGGGGCAGTACAGCCTGGAGAAAACAGTGATAAACACAGAACGCGTGACCCAGGTCTCCAAATAACCACAAGATGAGCAGGCCAGAGACAGAAAAGACAGAGATATTTGAATTGTATTCTAAATACCATGCACAAGCAAAAGACACAAATGCCTGAGTGTGCTTTGTGTAATGGAGGGAGAGACGAAGGGAAAATGAATAAACACAGCCTGAAATAAAAAACAGGGTGATCAGAGATGACTTTCAAGTGTCTCACGGTTGTAGTTTCCAATTCAAGTTTACCATCCTTTCATCCCCTCCTCTCCCCTCCTCCCTGTTTCATCAGTAAAATCCCTCTGTGGCCAGGCATTCCTTTTTAACTTGATACGCTTGTGAACAGGCCACAGTGCTGCTCAACTAATGAACATAGGGCCCACAGATGCATCTAGTGCTCGAGCTGTCCATGCCTCAGCCCCGCTACGCTAGCTCCCCAATCAGACTGGAAAACAGGATCCAGCTGCCCACCACCCTGTCATTAGAGCAGGCCAAGACCCCCACCCCAGCCACCAGACCTATCCACCAGCCCCAGTGACATCTCCAGCTCTACCCCTAACCCTAGGTCCATTGCTAAAAACCCATCACCAGCTGCAAGCCCCAGCCACATCTCTTGGCTTATCCCCCCCTCGGTCCCATACCTATCCCCATTGATAGACCCATCCCCCCAGTCCCATACCTATCCCCATTGATAGACCCATCCCCTCCAGCCCCATTCATAGACCCATCCCGAGCCCAGTCCCATACCTATCCCCATTCATAGACCCATCCCCCAGTCCCATACCTATCCCCATTGATAGACCCATCCCCCCAGTCCCATACCTATCCCCATTGATAGACCCATCCCCCCCAGTCCCATACCTATCCCCATTGATAGACCCATCCCCTCCAGTCCCATACTTATCCCCATTCATAGACCCATCCCGAGCCCAGTCCCATACCTATCCCCATTCATAGACCCATCCCCCAGTCCCATACCTATCCCCATTGATAGACCCATCCCCCCAGTCCCATACCTATCCCCATTGATAGACCCATCCCCCCAGTCCCATACCTATCCCCATTGATAGACCCATACCCTCCAGTCCCATTTATAAACCCATCCCGAGCCCAGTCCCATACCTATCCCCATTGATAGACCCATCCCCCCAGTCCCATTCATAAACCCATCCCGAGCCCAGTCCCATACCTATCCCCATTCATAGACCCATCCCCCAGTCCCATACCTATCCCCATTCATAGACCCATCCCCCCAGTCCCATTCATAGACCCATCCCCCAATCCCATTCATAGTCCCATACCTATCCCCATTGATAGACCCATCCCCCAGTCCCATACCTATCCCCATTCATAGACCCATCCCCTCAGTCCCATTCATAGACCCATCCCGAGCCCAGTCCCATACCTATCCCCATTCATAGACCCATCCCCCAGTCCCATTCATAGACCCATCCCCCAGTCCCATTCATAGTCCCATACCTATCCCCATTGATAGACCCATCCCCCAGTCCCATACCTATCCCCATTCATAGACCCATCCCCCAGTCCCATTCATAGACCCATCCCGAGCCCAGTCCCATACCTATCCCCATTCATAGACCCATCCCCCCCCAGTCCCATTCATAGACCCATCCCGAGCCCAGTCCCATACCTATCCCCATTCATAGACCCATCCCCCCTCAGTCCCATACCTATCCCCATTCATAGACCCATCCCCCCTCAGTCCCATGCCTATCCCCATTCATAGACCCATCCCCCCCAGTCCCATTCATAGACCCATCCCGAGCCCAGTCCCATACCTATCCCCATTCATAGACCCATTCCGAGCCCAGACCCATACCTATCCCCATTCATAGACCCATCCTGAGCCCAGTCCCATACCTATCCCCATTCATAGACCCATCCCGAGCCTAGACCCATAGCTCCAGTCACATCCTCAGGCCCATCTCCAGCCCCACCCCCGGGCCCATCCCTATCCTCTTGATCATGGAATAACTGCCCTGTATCCACTGGTCCCAATCTCCCCTTTCACACGTACTGCACAGAGCCATTGATCGTTGTCAGTGTTGTTGTTTTGGTTCATGCATTTCCACAGTGTTAGATAGTCCTCGGGGATAAATATGGTCATAGTGTAAAGGGGGAAGGGTGTAAAGGAGAGAAAAGGGTGGGGATGAGATTCCTGACTGATAAACCGATCAAAGTCTGGTCTCCCTGGTGTGTCTGTGGAGGGATGGGATGAAGAATTGGACAAGAGCACACACACATCATATGCATGCACTTACACACAGCTGACACCAGCATCAGGGTAGAGTGAAGTGACATATCTAATATGCTGAGTGAAAAGTAAACACGACACACTGGCATCAGGGCTTCCCGTCCCGCTTACTTTACTGACGAACCAAGCCTGAGGCCAGAGCACTGCTCAACAGAACAGCCTGGCTCTAGAGACATGACATGGTCAGGAACCTAGGCAGGGTGTGGCTGCTCTGCATGGGCCTGGCTGGACCATAAAACACAGGTTAACCAGATTAAAAACCAGATCAACTACTACACTTTAAATTGCTCTTAGTTCTAGCAAGTCAACACGCTTCCCTCAGGAAATATGCAACTGAATACATTTGTCAGAAAAAATCCTATCCGTTCAGTGGACACTTATGTAATATCATTGGGTTCAACTGAGAAGGTTCCATTGCTGTTGTGAGGGTCCTGTTGTGAGTTGAAGATCTCTTTATGATGATTGGATATGTCCTTCAGGACTCCTGCTTGTTGATGTGCAAACACTCCTCCCCAAGTACTTTGAAAACTTCTACGAAAGGGAGAAAAATAATGCCTGTCTTGTTGTGTGTCAGACTGGCATGCAACAGAATGTATAACAACCTTAAACAGAAGTCCGTGAGGGCTGTGTTTCTAGACACAATAAAAGGAATGTGCTTGTGGGATATATATCAGACCTCTCTTTCCTACACCCAGCATAGATACCTCTCCTTGTGGTCAGACAAGTTTCACAAATCATGTTCAAAAATATCAGACAGAGTACCCTGTGGTTTTTCAGCCTCTCTTAGTGGGGAATATTGTCCTTTTGTTGTGGTGATAGGTCTCCAAATGATCTTTGAGGATGCCAAAAGCATGTGGGAAAAGATCTGTAACTATCAAGAGAGGCCAATTGGTATTAATAGTTCAGAGAGCAGAGAGCAGTGTGGCTCTCCTCTATGTGTTTGGTCTGGGATACACCGACAGAGTACGCATCCCAAATGGTACCCTATTCTCTAGTGCACTACTTTTCACAAGGGCCCTCTACGCTCTGGTCCAAAGTAGTGCACGATATAGGGTATGGAGCACCATTTGGGACACAGCCAAGAGAGAGACAGACACACTTGTTTCCCTGCAGGATGGATCTGGTAGAGGCCACAGGGCAAGGGGTACGCAGATTCATCAGCATCATCAGCCAGGACAGGGTGTCCGATGTCCCAGACTTCAGCTCACCACGGCACAGCAGCCATGATGGGGTCCAGGTGGAACCGTCCACTCCTAGCCTGTGTCCCAAATTCCCTATAGCGCACTGACCATAGCTGTCTGGTCAAAGGTCATGCTCAATATAGTGAATATGGTGTCATTTGGGATGCACACCACACAGAGGAGAAACTGCAAATACAGGGATATGGCTTTTTGATATATCTAACAAATGTTTAACAATGTATAGCACTATAAATAAAATGATAAAATATTTTATCCGCAAAAGTACATTTACACAAGTCATGGGTCATAGGTAGTGCTGCATGGTCCAGTTAAAACAGTAGATTTACAAAATGAAATGTGGGTAGAACTGTGTGGAAAGGGTTCTATGGACATCAGGGACAGGACAGGACCCCATCTGGACCATGAGCCACTGCAGAAACACTGTGACCTGATTCCTGTGAACTTAGAAAACTCCACACATTTGTAACTTCTAACAAAGTTTCTTTACTATCAGCAGATTTTACCAACATACCTTGGAAACATTGGCTAAATGAATTCATATAAAAATTGGAATTTTGAATCTGAAACTGCGAGAATATACAGATAAAATATATGTACGTTCTGAAGATAATGGTCTCAACGTGTTTTTTGAATCACCACTTTATCTCAAAGGAGCCCTCTGTAATTGAAAGATATACTGTGTGTACATAAGCACACGACCCAAGACGATAACTCAATCATTATTCTTCGATGTTTATCAATGACTCACTTCACCAACACTTCAAAAAAAGAAACGGTGCGCATGTAACCGTGCGCCATAATAAACTTTTGTTTCTCCCCTCTCCTTAGTATGTGATGCCTTGTTAAATCCGGAACTTTGTGACAAGTTTGATTTAGGACTGTTTTGACTGAAACAGCAGAAGCTCCTTTCAGCAATCAATCAAATAATAGTGAAAGCAGTTCTTTTTCGAACCTGATGTGCATCTCTGAGGTATGAAGGAGAGACGTATAAATATCCTACCTCATCCACGTCCCAGACAACTCACACTGACTCGTGGAACACAACAACACAAACAAGATTTTCTTCTTCTTTCCTTCTCTTTTCTTTTTACGCTGCAGCAGTGAAGTCAATGGCTCTGTGGTCTTCAGTCCTCTGAGGTACATAAAGGTAACACTCATTGGCAAAATGGTTCATTTGAGAAACCATCATCTCCTAAATGATGATATGGGAATGGGGAAATGGAAGAATTTGATCTTTACCCTAAGGAGTCAAACAATCCGTTTAGGTTCATTAACAGCTTCCGCCACAAAGCTGCAGTATACTAGCTACGCTACCTGGGGAACCCACAATGACAGGCTAGTTAGTGTTGTATAGAAATAGAACCACTAGAGTGGCCATCCGCCCATCACAGACCCATTGACTTGAACGGGGATTCGGATTCACATTCTACTGATTGTATTTCTATGGTTAGCCCTTAAGGTGAAACCAACCCCGCATCACTTGACAGTTTTAATACACCTACAATACACATTAGAACAGCTGATGCGATTTCTCCATGGTCAAAACCAACCCGCAAAATCCACCTCGTTATGTCACACCATACTAACTGAATCGTTTGGATATCCTAGTGCGTGATCAGTGATTTAACTAGGATTACAGTTGCTCCAGTTCGGCTATTACCATTCACAGCAGTAGTGCGAACGAATGGTGTGGTGGTGGCAGTGGGCCAGGCGCGAGAAAGAGAGAGAAGGCTCCCTCCCTCTCTCCCTCCCCGCAGGAGGATGCACTACTTCCTGCCTCTCTTCAGCCAGGTGTCGATAGACAGCTTGTAGCTGCTAGGTAGGTGTGATGATAGAGATCATCTGTACTGCTCCACCTTACTCCTCCCTGCTAATGACAAGGAGGCTCGTGAGCCAGGACCACAGTCAGACAGCATGCTCATTTACAAAGCAGTCCCAGGAACCTCATTTTCGTGGAAAGGGGTTTACCTCTTACTTGAATGTAAAATGGGGGGTTATTTTTTATTGACACACAATGTAAACAATGCATGCTCTTGTCGCGTGCACATGCATGCCCACATACGCTAGCACAGCAAAAAATTATCCACATAATCAAACAAATCTAAATGTAATAAAGCACCAGCACACAGAATGGCACAACACAACACATGGCACAGTGGTTAAGGGCTGTGCCACCAGAGACTCTGGGTTCACGCCCAGGCTCTGTTGTAACCGGCCGCGACCGGGAGGTCTGTGGGGCGACGCACAATTGGCATAGCGTCGTCCGTGTCTCATCGCGCACCAGCGACTCCTGTGGCGGGCCGGGCGCAATGCACGCTAACCAAGGTTGCCAGGTGCACGGTGTTTCCTCCGACACATTGTTGCTGTTGCGGCTGGCTTCCGGGTTGGATGCACGCTGTGTTAAGAAGCAGTGCGGCTTGGTTGGGTTGTGCATCGGAGGACGCATGACTTTCAACCTTCGTCTCTCCCGAGCCGTACGGGAGTTGTAGCAATTGGATACCACGAAATTGGGGAGAAAAAAAGGGGTAAAGTTCAAACAAAAACAACAAAAAAAACACAAAAAAACACAAAAGAATATATATGGCACAAGGAAATCAAGAGAGGGGGGGGGTCTATGGAGATGAGGTGGGATGGGCTGAGAGAAGCTGAGGGTGGATTTAATCTGTAGTGGTTGGGACTGAAAATAATATATATCATGTCTAAGCACTATTAATCCAAATGTAATGTGTATATCAAAATAATGCTGTTATGTGATATTTGATATAAAAGTACCATGTATGTCAAAAATGTATTCGTGACAAACATTTATTTTTAACAGAGTTACTTTTGCCTTCTGACGGGGGGGGGGGGTGAATAAATAATAATAATAACAATTACAACTCCAATAATCCAAGAGCGCACAAAATTGCATAACACAACACAACGTAGTTGACACTGACACTATCGACTCCTTCCATTATCATCTCTTTCCACTCAGACAGTCAGAGTTATTTACACAGAGAGCAGGTGCAGCCTCTTAGCTCTGCCTGACACTGCCAAAATCACCAGTGCGTTGTTGGGCACACAGGGGGCAGCTCTCACCCAGCCCTGCCCGAGAATGGCTCTACTAGCTTGGGAGCAGGGACATAGAAGAACCCCTCCACACCACAGACCCCCATGGCAGAGTGGGTCTGAGGACTGAAGCAGAGGCAGACTGAAGACACTGATGGATATTCCCACAGCTTCGTCACTCACTGTAATGGGATCTGTAGCAAAAATCCACCTCAATCCAGATGGTGCAGATGAGTCTGTCTGGGGAGAGTGCATGTAAGTTCCACAAATGGCCTGGCTGGGATCAGAGGGGCTTTTTCAAGATGGAAGTATTGGGCTCAAATGTTCTAGAGCCATTTGGGACGATTGGCTATACTAATTCAAATATTTATTCCCAAAGATGCTGTTACATTTGAAAGTTGCTGTATCGATAAAGTAAATGGCTGTAGTGAAATTCCACAATGATACAGAACACAATCTAGCAATTGACACCAGGGAAACATGTTGGTTTCAGTCCAGAGATCGCAGAGAATCGGGACATACAGGCCACTTTGGCACTATAGTTGTGATATGACAGTCATGCTGGGGATATTGTTATGGATGTAATGCTGTCTGTCTAGCACCAGGGCCCAGAGCCAGATGTATAGCTCTGCCATGACCAGTTGAGACTCCTGTGAGTCTCTCAGAAAAAGCTGTGTTGCCTGAGTTTCAACTGTGTACCAACATCCAATGCCCCAAACTCTGACCGATCCAACTGATCCTAGGCTTTCTCTGCCGCCCAAACGCTCTCTGCTCCTACCTCCAATAAGTCCTCTCACACTAACGTCGATTGCCTCAAGGAGAATGACATAGGGCTGCTACTTATAGATTTCAATATCACTGAAAATGGCAAAAAAAAACATTTGTATTTTTTTCTTACGAGGGCACAAAAGAAGATGACTGTAAGTCCTATGTAATTGTGAGGGGACAACCTCCCTACTGCGGAGGAAACCCTGCATCTGCGTTTGGACCAACAAACATAACACCACTGGAAGTATCCCATATCTAATGTCATAATGGGTTGGATTTGTGGGTAGGTATCTTAAGACAGTGTGTGAGAGAGTCAGAGAGAAAATATATACTTGTGGTGTGTTGGACACGTTCTGGGACACTTCCAATCTTCAGTGTAATGTGAAACCAACAGATGAAGGATCTTAATTTGACATAGTTTGCTACAGTAGGAAAATAATCCTGCAGCAACGGGAAATGTGTATTGTAATTCATGGACATCTTTGTAGGGATTGATATATTTCTCGGTAGGGAAAATCAAGTCTGAAATTTCAAAGTGGAAAATACAAACTCCAGAAGCTTTTTTTAAACCTCAAATGCACTAAAGGTTTTAAATGGCCTGTATTGCAGGAAAGTTCCCCTGCGGCAGGGTGATCAAATTAAGATCCTACATCTGTATGGAACAATAAGGGGTCTTCAGAGCTATCCTAATCCCAGGCAGTCAGAAAGTCCACCCAACATGTTGTCAAAGCATGAGGAATTTATTACTAATGTTGCTCAGCTGCGGCTCAGCTCTTTCCAGTCGCGGAAAACGTGGAAAGAAGCAAAATCATTCATTATCTACACCAGTAACCTTGATCATTCTCAGAATGTTCAGACACGGTTTATCTCCGAGCCGTGCAGTCCCATGGAGACCCTGGCCCTCTCGGCTAAGTCTTCTTGGCCCACACGTCCATTTATAAACCCTGTGGCTTCACAGTGAGGTCACCCACTGACCCGTCCATTGACAGCCAATGGGTTGAAGGATTGGAGAGGGGTAAAGGAGAACAAAGAGGTCCTTGCAGCAGGAGCATATGTACTGTCATACAGAGTCTATAGACCACAGCTTTCATGTTGGGCATCATCACTCTTCGGGAAGGGAGTGGTTTGGTGAGTGGATCTGGACGGGGGGTGGTTTAGTCATTAACTACAGTACAGTACTGCAATGATGATACTGATGGACCAGCTAAGTAGAGGCCGACTGAACTTGCACGGCAGAACAGGTCCCCTTTCATGAATGGTCGGTTACATTGCAAGCCAATTTGTGCTCCTGTCCGAACAACCAAGTTTATCTCTCCCAGTGAGCTTTGCAGGTCATGAGTGGGCAGTTAAGATTCATGGATATGGTGGGGGAGGAGAATAAAACAAACCACCTGGATCCATCTATGACTCACACACTGAGCCGTTTAGCCAGCCTCTCTACTGCTACTCCTACATTCTATTACACTTTATAACTCTGTCAGCCAATCAGGTCAGCCAGTCAGGTGAGGCCCTGACGAGCTGGGAGGAGAGGATGACAGTAATCAAACTGTTGAGGTCATATTCAACATTAGGACGACATCCCCATGCTGCGGTTGCAGTCAAGTGATCCAAACACTGACCCTGGAAAAAAACACATTGAAAACGTATTTTCTCATGTGGCTTATACAGTGGTGTAAAGTACATAAGTAAAAAATACTTGAAAGTACTACTTAAGGCGTTTTTGGGGGTTATACAGTTGAAGTCAGAATTTTACATACACCTTAGCCAAATACATTTAAACTCAGTTTTTCACAGTCCCTAACATTTAAACCTAGTAAAGATTCTCAGGTCAGTTAGGATCACCACTTTATTTTAAGAATGTGAATTGGCAGAATAATAGTAGAGAGAATTATTTATTTCAGCTTTTCTTTCTTTCATCATATTCCCAGTGGGTCAGAAGTTTACATACACTCAATTAATATTTGGTAGCATTGCCTTTTGTTTAACTTGGGTCAAACATTTCGAGTAGCCTTCCACAAGCTTTACACAATAAGTTTGGTCCATTCCTCCTGACAGAGCTGGTGTAACTGAGTCAGGTTTGTAGGCCTCCTTGCTCGCACACACTTTTTCAGTTCTGCCCACAAATGTTCTATAGGATTGAGGTCAGGGCTTTGTGATGGCCACTCCAATACCTTGACTTTGTTGTCCTTAAGCCATTTTGCCACAACTTTGGAAGTATGCTTGGGGTCTTTGTCCATTTGGAAGACCCATTTGCGACCAAGCTTTAACTTCCTGACTGATGTCTTGAGATGTTGCTTCAATATATCAACATAATTTTCCTACCTCATGATGCCATCTATTTTATGAAGTGCACCAGTCCCTCCTGCAGCAAAGCACCTCCCCAACATGATGCTGCCCCCCTCGTGCTTCACGGTTGGGATTGTTTTCTTTGGCTTCCAAGCCCCCCTTTTTCCTCCGAATATAACAATAGTCATTATGGACAAACAGCTCTATTTTTGTTTCATCAGACCAAAGGACATATCTCCAAAAAGTAAGATCTTTGTCCCCATGTGCAGTTGCAAACTGTTGTCTGGCTTTTTTATGGAGCTTTGGGGCAGTGGTTTCTTCCATGCTGAGCGGCCTTACAGGTTATGTCAATATAGGACTTGTTTTACTGTGGATATAGATAATTTTGTACCAGTTTCCTCCAGCATCTTCACAATGTCCTTTGCTGTTGTTCTGGGATAGATTTGCACTTTTCGTACCAAAATACGTTAATCTCTAGGAGACAGAACGCGTCTCCTTCCTAAGCAGTATGACGGCTGCGTGGTCCCATGGTGTTTATACTTGCGTACTAATGTTTGTACAGATGAACGTGGTACCTTCAGGTGTTTGAAAATTGCTCCCAAGGATTAACCAGACTTGTGGAGGTCTACAATTATTTTCTGGGGTCTTGGCTGAGATCTTTTGATTTTCCCATGATGTCAAGCAAAGAGGCACTGAGTTTGAAGGTAGACTTTGAAATACATCCACAGGTACACCTCCAATTGACTCAAATGATGTCAATTAGCCTATCAGAAGCTTCTGAAGCCATGATATAATTTTCTGGAATTTTTCAAGCTGTTTAAAGGCACAGTCAACTGTATGTAAACTTCTGACCCACTGGAATTGTGATACAGTGAATTATAAGTGAAATAATCTGTCTGTAAACAATTGTTGGAAAAATGACTTGTGTCATGCACAAAGTAGATGTCCTAACCGACGTGCCAAAACTATAGTTTTGTGGAGTGGTTGAAAAGCAAGTTTTAATGACTCCAACCTAAGTGTATGTAAACTTCCAACTTCAACTGTATGCACTTTGATTCACTATTTATATTTTTTAACTACTTTTACTTCACTACATTTCTAAAGAAAATAATGTACTTTTTACTTGATACATTTTCTCTGACACCCAAAATCACTTGTTACATTTGTTATGTTTAGCAGGACAGGAAAATGGTCATGCACTTATCAAGAGAATAGGTGGTTATCCCTACTGCCTCTGATCTGGCGGACTCACTAAACACAAATGCATTGTTTGTAAATGTTGGAGTATGCCTCTGGCTATCCGTAAATGTTAAAAACAAGACAACTGTTTGCTTAATATAAGGAATATGAAATGATTTATACTTTTTCTTTGGATACTTTTAAGTATATTTTAGCAATTACATTTTCTTTGATACCTAGGTACAGTTCCAGTCAAAAGTTTAGACGCTTTATACTCATTTAAGGGTTTATCTTAATTTTTACTGTTTTCTACATTGTATAATAATGGTGAAGACATCAAAACTATGAAATAACATATGGAATCATGTAATAACCAAAAAGTGTTCAACAAATCCAAATACATTTTATATTTGAGATTCTTCAAAGTAGCCACCCTTTGCCTTGATGACAGCTTTGCACACTCTTGGCATTCTCTCAACCACCTTCACCTGGAATGCTTTTCCAACAGACTTGAAAGAGTTCCCACATATGCTGAGCACTTGTTGGCTGCTTTTCCTTCACTCTACGGTCCAACTCATCCCAAATCATCATATTTGGGTTAAGGTTGGGTGATTATGGAGGCCAGGTCATCTGATGCAGCACTCCATCACTCTCCTTCTTGGTCAAATAGCCCTTACACAGCCTGGAGGTGTGTTGGGTCATTGTCCTGTTGAAAACCAAATGATAGTCCCACTAAGCGCAAACCAGATGGGATGGCGTATCGCAATGCACCCCCACACCATCATTTTGCTTATTTGAAATGTTCTTGCCATAATATGGACTTGGTCTTTAACCAAACAGGGCTATCTTCTTTGATTTGATTTGATTTGTAATCCACCCCTACCTTGTCATAACACAACCGGTTCAAATGCATTAAGTAGGAAAGAAATTCCACAAATTAATTTTTTACAAGGCACACCTGCTAATTGAAATGCATTCCAGGTGACTACCTCAGTGTGTTCAAACTTTTGACTGGTACTGTATATTTAAAACCAAATACAATTAGACTTTTATTCAAGTAGTTTTTAACTGGGTGACTTTTACTTGAGTCATTTTCTATGAAGGTATCTTTACGTTTACTCAAGTATGACAATTGGGTACTTTTCCCACCACTGGGCTTATAGCACATTATCATATTTTAGTCAGTATCTCGGACTGTGTTCTTCGGATTTCTTTATCTATCTGAAGTCATTCAGTAGTGCTCCTAATTATGAGTTGCCTGCTAGGAAGAGGATCCCTGTGAGCATTGGCTGTCTCATTATCTGGCAGGTAAATCCTGGGCTGGCTGCCTACCGCTGGTTCAGGCTGGCAGCTCTCCAGAAGCATGAGTCACTGACAGATGGTGTGATAGCTCAGCAGAGCCCCAGTCCTTATTAGCTTTGGCAGGGGACCACAGCACACAGCCCTCTCTCGGACTGCGACCCCAATGGCACCTTGTTCACTATTTAGTGCCCTACTTTTGACCAGGGCTCTGGGGTGGGTTAGGGTGGAGAGGGTTAGGTGGTAGTGATTTCTCAATCTGTGCGGGTAAAGTGTTGACTCCTTACAGCTTGTGCGTTTACAGCTCAATTTATCTTTTTTACATTACCATATAATCTCAATGTAATCACATGTGAAATGATGAATAAATACCGATTACACTGCCGAGCTCACAGAATGATGTATTGAATATTACATAACATTCATCATGTGATTCATAGATGCCAGGAGAATTTGAAACCAAAGTAAGCCCGTAAAGGGGTACTACTGTACTTAAAGTAAATTACCCTTTCCTCACAAATGACAGCAATGAACGAACTCAACGTCAAGAAAGAGAAGCTATGACATAAATCACCACGTTTACAGCTAATACTTCACCAACCAGACAACAAACTGCCAATTTTGTTATGGTTAACATCAATTCCTCAACTGCATTGTCAGGACCATTCCATGCATTCTGAATGACAGCAGAATGACAGAGCTTTAAGACTGACAAACTGTCCCTGCAAGCTTGAGCAACTTCCACAATCCATCACGGCTGTCAGTAGCATAGCAGGGGTTGGGTAAATAGTCAGAGGCTCTGATTAATTATAGGCTTAGCAAGAGGAGCTGTCACTCACCTCTACATGGGATTTATGCTATAAAACGCTCTGAACAAACATGAATGAGAACACAGCAGTCAGTGTCATCGTGACTCAGGCTCCAAACAGGCAAGTGAGCACACAGAGAGGACCCGCTGGGCACAAACTACTCCACATGGTTTCAAATGTCATTTGTGGCGTGAAATCTGCGTGGAAAATACATTGGGTTTGTAAAAACTCATCAACTGTTGTTTTGAGGGTAAAATTTCAACCACAGGATTATGTCATCATGGTAACCATATTTCAACACAGACAAACCATGTTGAATGTGTACCTTTAAAACAACGTCAGGTCTTCAACTTAACGTCCACAATCAGAAGAAGAAACAATAGGCTAGGCAGCACCTCCTACTGGACAATGTATCTATCTACAGCTACCCTTTGGTCGCCTTGCATAGCTATGGCATTTATCACTGACTTTTACCAATGTGCTGTCTTGAGAACAAATGTTGAGATACTTCTACTTAAAAAAACTATATAGATTCACAGTTGCTATCGAAGTCTTTCCAAAGGTAGGATAAACAGAGCAAATGAAATGGGACCATACTTTATCACTCATATCATCAATGATGCTATTTAGGCCTAAATAGCATTTTCAAAGTCAATAGCTATTCTATTCACTTCAACCCAGAATTCAACTAAACAAAAAAGTAGACAATACAATTGGGTTTCAAGCTCTGGCTGATTTCAAATGTAATGATATTTAGTGATCTTGAATTGTGTTTGGTTGTCAACATAACCAACGATCAACATTTGAAGGAGATGTGTCTTTTGCTTAGGTAGTTCCATCTGTGTCACTGACTTAGGGTGCGTTCGTAAATTGCCTCCAGTGCGGCTGTTTTCATGTTATCTAGAGAGTTAGTGACTGCAGCTGTCCTGCAGGCAATCATTTCATCATGTTTCTTTGCTGACGTTTACTGACACCGGTCATATTCAACGGGTGTTTTGCGAGTTCATAAATTCATCAGTTATTCTTCGCTCTGGCGCACTCAGACGAGAGCACTCTGAAATCGGAGTCGAATTTACGAACCAGTGCACATGCGCAGATACTGTGTGTGACTGAGTGAGAGCCATGTGTTGCATCTCGCTTATCGCAGCATCTCAATTTCGTTAAGTCTACCTTAAATAACTGATACTACATTTAGTCATTGATATGTTGGATTCACGTCTCAAAAATGTAATCAAATCCAAACTTTATTTAAACTGCAATAGGATGGAATTGTGTTATATTCTTTCATTTAGATTATTGGTTCGTATAGAGACAAGAATCCAACATATACATTTTTAATGTATAGACTAACTGGAATTAAAGTCAGAGGTCAGTGGCACAGATGGAACCATCCAAGCAGAAGATACATCTCCTTCAAATGTTGATATTTGGTTGTTTTGACAACCAAATACAATTCAGTATCACTTTTGAAATACAATAAATAGCCTATTAAGTTGTTGACAAGTTAACAAATTATATGTTGGATTCACGTCTCCAACTAAACCAAAAATAAAAATTCAAGATTGGGATTAAGCCAGTGGCTCAGATTGAACTTTCAGGCAGTAAATATAGCTCCTTTAAATCAAATCAAATCAAATTTATTTATATAGCCCTTCGTACATCAGCTGATATCTCAAAGTGCTGTACAGAAACCCAGCCTAAAACCCCAAACAGCAAACAATGCAGGTGTAAAAGCACGGTGGCTAGGAAAAACTCCCTAGAAAGGCCAAAACCTAGGAAGAAACCTAGAGAGGAACCAGGCTATGTGGGGTGGCCAGTCCTCTTCTGGCTGTGCCGGGTAGAGATTATAACAGAACATGACCAAGATGTTCAAATGTTCATAAATGACCAGCATGGTCGAATAATAATAAGGCAGAACAGTTGAAACTGGAGCAGCAGCACAGTCAGGTGGACTGGGGACTGCAAGGAGTCATCATGTCAGGTAGTCCTGGGACACGGTCTTAGGGCTCAGGTCCTCCGAGAGAGAGAAAGAAAGAGAGAATTAGAGCGAGCATATGTGGGGTGGCCAGTCCTCTTCTGGCTGTGCCGGGTGGAGATTATAACAGAACGTGGCCAAGATGTTCAAATGTTCATAAATGACCAGCATGGTTGAATAATAGTAAGGCAGAACAGTTGAAACTGGAGCAGCAGCATGGCCAGGTGGACTGGGGACAGCAAGGAGTCATCATGTCAGGTAGTCCTGGGACATGGTCCTAGGGCCCAGGCCAGTTGAAACTGGAGCAGCAGCATGGCCAGGTGGACTGGGGACAGCAAGGAGTCATCATGTCAGGTAGTCCTGGGGCATGGTCCTAGGGCTCAGGTCCTCCGAGAGAGAGAAAGAAAGAGAGGAGAAAATTAGAGAACGCACACTTAGATTCACACAGGACACCGAATAGGACAGGAGAAGTACTCCAGATATAACAAACTGACCCTAGCCCCCCGACACATAAACTACTGCAGCATAAATACTGGAGGCTGAGACAGGAGGGGTCAGGAGACACTGTGGCCCCATCCGAGGACACCCCCGGACAGGGCCAAACAGGAAGGATATAACCCCACCCACTTTGCCAAAGCACAGCCCCCACACCACTTAAATGTTGATATTTGGTTGCATTGTCAACCAAACACAATTCAATAAGGGGCGGCAGGTAGCCTAGTGGTTAGAGCGTTGGACTAGTAACTGATAGGTTGCAAGATGGAATCCCCGAGTGGACAAGGTAAAAATATGTTGTTCTGCCACTGAACAAGGAAGTTAACCCACTGTTCATAAGCAGTCATTGAAAATAAGAAATTGTTCTTAACTGACTTGCCATGTTAATAAAAAAATAAATAAAACATCACATTTAGAATACAGTAAATACCCTAAAGTTTAGGATATCTTACAAACTAATGTAATGTTCAACCTTAAAATGAGTAACACATTTTGAGGTTACTGTAACTACACAGGTCTTCTTATGTAATCATATAAAGCTGCATGTTCAAGATAGCGTGCGTAGGTCATCGCAGGTCCGTGGAGATCTTCACAATAGCCGTAATAATCTGTGCAGAATCTCAAATGGCATTGATCACTTGCACAATGTAGTTTTAATATAATCTCAACTGTCATCCAGGTAATTTCATTATGCTATTAGATTAAGCACAGTGATAACACATTCAGCTGTTGTATAAATAAACTGAATATCTGACATTATATTCCCATTTTAACTTTGTTGTGCTTTTAAATGGTTGAAAGCGCAATGATAGACATTTGGGGGACAACTAAATTGAATATCAGATATGGTTTTTCCACTGGAATTTGGTTGTGCTTTTAGATGGTTGGAAGCATAGTGAGAACACATTGGAAATGTGACTAACTTTTGGCTGTCTTTTTGAGTGGGTCGTAATAGGTCGTAATCTCAATGGTCAACGTCTCAACCAAATATCACCCAATTATCCACGTTGGAATAACGAGGTGTGCTCGGCGGAGAAATAGAGAGGAGCAAAAGAAGGAGAACATTTGGACTGATCCTCGGGCACCACTGTCTCTAGTCCTCTCTCTCCACGGACGCAGAAGACGTGCAGTGCAAAGTGTCAAAATAGCACTGTGATATTTCAAAGTTAATGCCATCTCAATTATCAGCTTTGATGATTAGAACATGAATGTCTCTCTACTGATATATTACCAATGTTTATATACATCTCATGGAAACTCCAGTCAGCTATTAGTACTGTGTTTTGATTGGCAAAGTACTCGGCTCAAATGGGATTCCTCATCACACCACACAAAGCCCACAGCTACAAATACTGCATGTGTCTCAACATAGTGTACACGTTTCCTTTCATCTTGAAATGAAGATCTAACATTTTCCAGACTGCACACAATGATAGAGGAATACGCCATCGTGTTCGGTGTGTTCCCATGTTTGCCAAAGCACTGCAGACAACAGAGTGACAGCAGCCATAAAAATGTAATTCAGGGGTGTTTACCTTGTCTCCTGCAGTTATGGGTGGAGCTCTCTCTGGAAGTGGCTACTGTAGTGGAGTGGTGGAGTGTAATATGATCTGGGAATCACTGACTTAACTCAGCTGCTCTTTCCTAGTAGGGGGTTCCCTCCATTTTACTCCAAAATATACTAAGCTCAAACCTTTACTGAGGTCAAGCGTTTAGGGATCAGAAATGTTCAGAGTGACATTCACATACAAAACATAGTATTCCCAATTGTAAAGGCTTCCCTAGTGTGTGTGTGTGTGTGTGTTTTGTTTTGCTTTACCATCTTTTTGGGGACATTTCCCTGGTCCCTACAAGGAAAAAGGCAATTTTAGGCTTACCGGTCAAGTTTAGGGTTAGAATTATGGTTAGGGGTTAGGTTTAGAAGTTAAGGTTAGGGGTCTGGGATTAAGGTTAGGGAAAATAGGATTTTGAATGGGAATCAATTGTTTGGTCCACACAAGGATAGTAAAACAAACGTGTGTGAGCGTGTGCGTGCGTGTGTCAAGGTTGTGCGCTACTGGTACGAAGTCAGGTGCAGGAGAGCAGTGATCAAGCGCACTTTTATTTGGCAACAGCACAAAAGACAGACGCAACTGCGTCCAAAATCCTCCAGCCACAGGTAAAAGTCAATAAGCGCGAAAACACTCACAAATATACAAATGTATGGCAAATACATACAACGGGTCAAAATACGATACCCGGGGGGAAAAACAGTCTGGCGCATCACATTAAACACGTAACAAAACAATTTCACACAAAGACATGGGGGGAAACAGAGGAATAAATACATGCAGTGTGATTAGGGAATGTAAACCAGGTGTGCAGGGAACAAGACAAAACAAATGGAACAATGAGAAAATGGAGCGGCGATGGCTAGAAAGCCGATGACGTCGACCGCCGAACGCCGCCTGAAGAAGGAGAGGAGCCGACTCCGGCGGAAGTCGTGACAGCATGCGTGCGTGCGTGCGTAGGTGCATGCATAGGTGCGTGTGTGAATGAGTGTCTGCACGCGCGTGTCTATAGAGAGAAAATGCACCTCTTGGGCGCTTTGTATTCACAGCAGGTCACACTGACTCATATCTGTCAACAGAGTATCATATTACCCCTACAAAGAATTAGCTCTAAAGATAACCTCCACACCTTCTTGAATAGGAAGACCTGAGTTCAAATACTACTTGGAATCATTGAAATACTTTGAACATTTCCTCTAGCCTGCCTAGGGTCCCCGTTGGGAAACTTTTGCGACTATTCTAATGGTTCCATAGTGCCAGGCAAGCTCAATCAAGCCCTGCTAAAGTATTTGAAATGATATCAAATAGTATTTGAACCCAGGTGTGGTCAGTGGTGAACGTTACCAGGAAGCAGCTGGACACATGCTCAGTGTTTTTACTTTCTCTGTACTTCCCCACCAACACCAATACTTCTAATAACCATATTCCTGTGCAAACACACTCCCCCTCCTAATGTTTCCTTCTTAACAAATCAACTGTACTGAAAGTGTTTCATTGAGACAGCTGCTCTGGGCATCAATGGGGAAAAACATAACACTCCACTTCCAGTCCCAAGAACAATGTGACTCAGTTGACCACCACAGATAGTGTCTCAAATGACACCCTATTCCATATATAGTGCACTACTTCCGACCAGGGCCCATAGGGCTCTGCTCAAAAGTCCTGTAGCACTCTATATAGGAATAAGATGCCATTTGGCACGCACATTAGCCTCCTGAGGCAAAATCAAGACCACCTAGCTGCAATGCAACCCCAGTGGATTCCAGCTAGCTTCAACATGTCTGAGAGAAAGCAAACTGAGACGCCTCAGCACTGTACGCTGGCAGGGGCCTTGCAGGTCATCTCCATGCACATATTGTAAAGCCAGCAGACATCTGCCTCAGTTCTGATCCTTATCTGTGCAATAATGATTTGGTCAGGCCCTAGATGGAAGCTTTGCTTCGCTCCACAAGTAAAAGCTCTTTAAAGATTGAGTTCTTTGTTATGGGGAGTGCAGCAGAATCACAGGAGTGGGGAGTATTGGGGCTTCATGGCTGGTGTTTCATTACATGTGTTTCTTCAATAGCTTGGCCTGGCGCTTGAAAACAGCTTTCCAGCTGAAGTAACCTGGCATTAACAAGTCATTTGTCTGTGATGAGCTCCATATGCAAAAAACGCAGAGCTTCCCATTGGAGAAATAAAATCCGATGTATTTTCTGTCACGCCTCGCATACTGTAAAGCAGCGCAAATATCGAGCGCCTGAAGGAAAACAAATAGCATGTCCTGGTATGAGGCTGTGTATGTTTCTGCTGCTTTCATTGGAATCGCACGAGAAAAAAAGACACCCCAGAAGGTTAGATTTAGCCCTGCATGCTGTGCTGCTAAAGATCTCCTTTTCCCCCCCCCGCTATTTATTTGTCTTTTACGGAGCGTCGCAGAAACACTTTGACTTTATCTTCAGGAAGGGATCCAGCTTGAAACAGGAACCTGTAAAAAAAATTAAAAAATGTTCAAGATTCTCCACCACTCCAGTACAACGGTCCCAAATAATCTCTACAGTCATTATGAGTGAATGTGCCGTGCTCACATTGCAACGGTGCTGCTTGAGCTGAAGTTCAGGGTGGAAGTTGACAAGAGCCCGTGTGCTTTTGTTACTCCTACAGAGCTTTCGTACAGAGCTGAGGAGACAAAACACAAGCGTGTCTTACTGTAACTGCTAAACAAAGCCATTTCCATCTCCAACAACCCCGCCCTGTTTTCACAGTTGACAGTCGAGTTCTGGGCCAGTGGCGCTTCGCTGAGGAAATGACAGGGAAGACGTTTGGGTACACATCCGTCTACCCTCTTTCAAAATGCCATGGTCGAAAACTAGGCAAACAAGATTTCCACTAAAAGGAAATCTGGGAGGAGGAGGGAGGAGCACAGAACTTGTGGATTCGTGAGAGTATACTGATATGAAGAGGAGTTTAAACCTTGCTGGAGTGGAACCTTGGTAAATAGTACCAGAATATAGGCATACATAAGTACAGTGAATACTCTCAACTGCCAACAAGCACTATCCCACTTCTGACACCAGTGTAATGAACTGAAGGAGTAGCATGAGGTCCCTTGTGGGCCACAAATGTACATCTCCTGACCCAAAGACACCCTAACCACAATCCCAATAAGGATATCCCAGTTGGGAGAGATTGTTAGGTGAATATGACTGTACTGTGGTAATGAAAGGTATATTACTGTACTGTAGTATATGTGGCAGTGAAAGGTATATTACTGTACTGTAGTGTATGTGGTAGTGAAAGGGGAAGAGAGGATAGAGTCATCATGGCAGTGGGATGACCCAGAGTTCATTGCGAGACCCCTACTGCTCACCCTTTCATCATGCAGCACAGTTGTTGGTTTAGCTCAGACCCCTCACAGCAGGCGTTGGCAGAGAGGAGAGACTCTCCGAGTGCGTAGCAAAAGAGGATTTTGTTATAGGAAAGAGAGAGAGGTCTGCCTGTGCAGCACTGAGCATCAAAATATACCCTGCTGCCAACCATTCCAGCTCATGCATTACTCCAAACTCTCTCTCCACCTGCAGAGCAACTGTAACTGCCAAGACCAGAAAGAACAAAGTGTTCTGTATCAAATATCCAAAAAGGTAATGTTGAGAGGAACATATACCACAATGAATCCAGCTCTCAATAAGTCATTGTCTCAAACGAACAGATATACCAAACAGACCAGCGTATGGTACGCTCAATTAAGTAAACGACATCAATTGAGTTACATCAAAATCCATATTAAATGTAATTACAGCATTTATCTTTTAGCAGTATCAATAGACCTACACAGATAACACAGACGTAAGCCAACAATGTAATTACATGCTTGAAATCAAGATAAATGCAGCGGCCTCTCCATGGGTGGTCTATTGATGGCAGCTTGAAGCTGAGGCCCTACAGGCAATTAGCATGAGTAGCAGACTGAACATCTCTGCTGTACACATTACTCACAGCTGGCCTCAAGACGTCTCTCAAGCTTCATTCTTAGTTAGGCGCTTCTCAAAAAAGCTAAACAGTGCGAGGAGATCTCTGCGCTGGTGAGCCCTGCTGTGGATTACACTGTTACATTACACCTGGGATCAAATAACATGTGTTTTCCTTTTGAGAGTGTTTGATTGAGCCTTCCAGGAGGGTCTAGATGGGTGGGGTTTACGCTTCTGGAACTATTTCATTGGTTCCATTGCGTCAGGCAAGCTCAATCAAGTGCAGTTAAGATATTTGGAAGAAAACAAGTAGTATTTGAACCCAGGTCTGAGTACATATCCACCTGCTCTTAGCAAATTATTTTGAACGGCGAGCCAGAACGGAAGCATTACTCCCACAGTAGCTACTGTGTTTGTTTGAAGAGTTGTTGCTTAATCAGTCAACTAGGGTTCATTTCTTGCTGTCTTATCCTCCTCGTTGTAATAACGACGTTCGTCTGTTGTAAGAAGAGAGTCAGACCGAAATGCACCGTGTAGGTTACTCATGACTTTAATTAATGAAAACGGTACATGAAATAACTGAAATACGAAAACAACAAACGAAACGTGAAACTAGTTACAGCCTATCTGGTGACTACTACACAGAGACTACTACGCGGCTTCCAACCGCGTCGCCGTGCTGCCTCCTCATACCTGCGCCTCTCCGCTTTATCTGTTTCTATTTCTTCCTTGGGACGGAGATATTCTCCAGGCTGAGCCCAAGGTCCTTTACCGTCTAATTCCTCCTCCCATGTCCAATTCTCCAAGTGGTGCAGCCTCTCCCACTGCAACTGCTCTTCACGATTAACAGGGAGAGTAGGCTCAGGTCTGACTCCTGACTCAGCCACTCTCTCTCTGCGCTTTCCTCCAATAAATATTTGGGGGTTACTTTCGGTTTTCGCTCTGCGTCGCTCTGCGTTTTTGACTCCATTCGTCTATAGCCCTCTTCGCACTGCTGCAGGGAATCCCAAGCGGGCTCCTGCACTCTCTCTGGGTCGGCCGCCCACCTGTCGATTTCTTCCCACGTCGTATACTCCATGCTTCTGCTGTCCATAACATTGTCCTTTAACTCCTGCCAGTTCACACGCTGCTCGGTCCGTGAAATGCAGCGTGTAGGTTACTCATGACTTTAATGAATGAAAACGGTACATGAAATAACTGAAATACGAAAACAACAAACGAAACGTGAAACTAATTACAGCCTATCTGGTGACTACTACACAGAGACAGGTACAAACACCCACAAAATACAAAGTGAACTCAGGCTACCTAAATACGGTTCCCAATCAGAGACAACGTTAAGCACCTGACTCTAATTGAGAATCGCCTCAGGCAGCCAAGCCTATACCACACCCCTAATCAGCCGCGATCCCAAATAATACAAACCCCAATATGAAACACAACATATAAACCCATGTCACACCCTGGCCTACCCAAACATATAACAAAACACAAAATACAATGACCAAGGCGTGACAGAACCCCCCCCCTAAGGTGCGGACTCCCGGACGCACCTCAAGAGCATAGGGAGGGTCCGGGTGGGTGTCTGTCCATGGTGGCGGTTCTGGCTCGGGACGTGGACCCCACTCCATTAATGTCCTAGTTCCTCCCCTTCGCGTCCTGGGATAATCCACCCTCTCCGCCGACCATGGCCTAATAGTCCTCACCCAGACCCCCATATAACTGAGGAGCAGCTCGTGACAGAGGGGCAGCTCGGGACAGAGGGGCAGCTCGGGACAGAGGGGCAGCTCGGGACAGAGGGGCATCTCAGGACAGAGGGGCATCTCAGGACAGAGGGGCATCTCAGGACAGAGGGGCATCTCAGGACAGAGGGGCAGCTCGGGACAGAGGGGCAGCTCGGGACCGAAGCAGCCCGGGACTGAGGGGAAGCCCGGTACTGAGGGGAAGCCCGGTACTGAGGGGAAGCCCGGTACTGAGGGGAAGCCCGGTACTGAGAGGAAGCCCAGTACTGAGAGGAAGCCCAGTACTGAGATGAAGATCAGTCAGGTAGTAGGCTCCGGTAAATCCTGGCTGGCTGGCAGATCTGGAAGAGACTGGTTGTCGGGCAGATCTGGAAGAGACTGGTTGTCGGGCAGATCTGGAAGAGACTGGTTGTCGGGCGTCGCTGGGCAGACTGACGGCGCTGGGCAGACTGGGAGCAATGGCGGCGCTGGGCAGACTGGCGGCGCTGGGCAGACTGGGAGCACTGGCCGCGCTGGGCATACTGGGAGCACTGGCCTCGCTGGGCATACTGGGAGCACTGGCGGCGCTGGGCAGACTGGAGACTCCGGCAGCGCAGGAGAGGAGAAAAGGCTCTGGCTGCGCTAAACAGGCGGGAGACTCCGACAGCGCAGGAGAGGAGAAAAGCACGGGCTGCGCTGAACAGGCGAGGCGCACTGGAGGCCTGGTGCGTGGTGCTGGAACTGGTGGTACTGGATCGAGGACACGCACAGGAAGCCTGGTGCGGGGAGCTGCTACCGGAGGACTGGTGTGTGGAGGTGGCTCTAGATAGACCGGACCGTGCAGGCGCACTGGAGCTCTTGAGCACCGAGCCTGCCCAAGCTTACCTGGCTCGATGCCCACTCTAGCGAGGCCAATATGAAGGGCTGGTATGTGCCGCACCTGGCTCTGCACCCGCACTGGAAACACCGTGCGCTCCATAGCATAACACGGTGCCTGCCCGGTCTCACTAGCCCAATGGTGAGCACAGGGAGTTTGCGCAGGTCTCCTACCTGGCATAACTATTCTCCCTTCTAAGCCCCCCCCCCCCCCCCCCAATAATTTTTTTGGGCTGCTTTTCCGGCTTCCAACCGTGTCGCCGTGCTGCCTCCTCATACCTGCGCCTCTCCGTTTTACCCGCTTCTATTTCTTCCTTGGGACGGAGATATTCTCCAGGCTGAGCCCAAGGTCCTTTACCGTCTAATTCCTCCTCCCATGTCCAATTCTCCAAGTGGTGCAGCCTCTCCCACTGCAACTGCTCTTCACGATTAACAGGGAGAGTAGGCTCAGGTCTGACTCCTGACTCAGCCACTCTCTCTCTGCGCTTTCCCCCAATAAATATTTGGGGGTTACTTTCGGTTTTCGCTCTGCGTCGCCGTGTTTTCCTTTTTGACTCCGTTCGTCTATAGCCCTCTTCGCACTGCTGCAGGGAATCCCAAGCGGGCTCCTGCACTCTCTCTGGGTCGGCCGCCCACCTGTCGATTTCTTCCCACGTCGTATACTCCATGCTTCTGCTGTCCATAACGTTGTCCTTTAACTCCTGCCAGTTCACATGCTGCTCGGTCCGTGAGAGGTGGTGGGTGTTTCTGTAACGATGTTCATCTGTTGTAAGAATAGAGTCAGACCGAAATGCAGCGTGTAGGTTACTCATGACTTTAATGAATGAAAACGGTACATGAAATAACTGAAATACGAAAACAACAAACGAAACGTGAAACTAATTACAGCCTATCTGGTGACTACTACACAGAGACAGGTACAAACACCCACAAAATACAAAGCGAACTCAGGCTACCTAAATACGGTTCCCAATCAGAGACAACGATAAGCACCTGACTCTAATTGAGAATCGCCTCAGGCAGCCAAGCCTATACCACACCCCTAATCAGCCGCGATCCCAAATAATACAAATCCCATAATGAAACACAACATATAAACCCATGTCACACCCTGGCTTACCCAAACATATAACAAAACACAAAATACAATGACCAAGGCGTGACACTCGTTCCATATTGAACACTAAGCTGCATTAAAATAGGATTTATTATTATTATTATTTATTAGGATACATTCATGGGAAATTAGCACATTTATGCCAAATGGAGATCAATTGAAATGTTGTTCGTGATCGGTGTTGTCACGTGTGCTCCTTCTCCGGCCTCTAGGTCACCAGACTGCTTGTTATGGCGTACAACTGTCACCATCGTTACGCTCACCTGCACGTCATCAGACTCACCTGGCAAAGCACCCCCACAACATGATGCTGCCACCCCCGTGCATCACGGTTCAGGATGGTGTTCTTCGGGCTTGCAAGGCTCCCCCCTTTTCTTCCAAACATAACGATGATCATTATGGCCAAACAGTTATATTTTTGTTTCATCAGACCAAAGGACATTTCTACAAAGAGTCAGAAAAGTACAACCCCAATCCGTAGTCTGGCTTTTTTATGGTGGTTTTGGAGCAGTGGAGCAATGGAGTGGAGCAGTGGAGCAATTTTACTGTGGATATAGATACTTTTGTACCTGTTTCCTCCAGCATCATCACAAGGTCCTTTGCTGTTGTTCTGGGATTGATTTGCACTTTTCGCACCAAAGAATGCGTCTCCTTCCTGAGCGACATGACGGCTGCGTGGTTCCATGGTGTTTATACTTGCATAGTATTGTTTGTACAGATGAACATGGTACCTTCAGGCATTTGGAAATTGCTCCCAAGGATGAACCAGACTTGTGGAGGTCTACAATTTTCTTCTGAGGTCTTGGCTGAGATCTTTTGATTTTCCCATGATGTCAAGCAAAGAGGCACTGAGTTTGAAGGTAAGCCTTGATATACATCCACAGGTACACCTCCAATTGACTCAAATGTTGTCAATTAGAATATCAGAAGCTTCTAATGCCATGACATCATTTTCTGGAACAGGCACAGTCAACTTAGTGTATGTAAACTTCTGACCCACTGGAATTGTGATGCAATGAATTATAAGTGAAATAATCTGTCTGTAAACAATTGTTGTGTATTATGTACCGTTTATTTGATTAAAACACTCACTCCCTGAACTTGCTTCCCGACTCTCAGCGCACATCATTACAGGTGTGTTTATCGTAAGAATTTCAAAACTGAAATTTCACAGAAGGGGCACAAACGTAGGCCTACACCACAGCAGATTTTTAGTGCTTTCAAGGCCTAACTGTGAGTTGTATAGTAGAACTATTTAGGAAGAAAACAATGTGAAATGCACATAAAATCAACAGCCTGCTGTTTCAGTCTACTGTCATGTGAGCTGTTGTGTCCTCGCCTTTGGTCTGATCAACAACAGTGCACCTGACACAAGACTGAATCCAAACAGTAGGCTGTTGATTTTATGTACATTTCACATTTACTGTAGATCTTCACAGCATTTGTCAATAACATTTTTACATTTACGTGACATTTGAGTCATTTAGCAGATGTTCTTATCCAGAGCAACTTACAAGTTAATAATAATAATAATAATAAAGTTAGTTCATTCATCTTCAAAATGAAATCTGAAGATACTCTAGATACATTCAGTAGAATAATCCAAATATGAATTGACACGTAGGAGCGGGTACAGGACAAGATAAGAGAAAACAATCACACGGGTGAGTGAGAGGTTTAACTGGTGTCTAACTGGCCACAGTTTCATGACTCAAGGAAAGAGCCTTCAACTGTAAGGTTCTTTTCTTTTTAGCTCTTCTGGCTTTGCCGTTGAGGAACGGCAAAGCCAGAAGAAACAAGGGCACTGCGTTCATCCACCTCTGGCCTGCTCGCCTCCCTACCACTGAGGAAGTACAGCTCCCGCTCAGCCCAGTCAAAACTGTTCGCTGCTCTGGCCCCCCAATGGTGGAACAAACTCCCTCACGACGCCAGGACAGCGGAGTCAATCACCACCTTCCGGAGACACCTGAAACCCCACCTCTTTAAGGAATACCTAGGATAGGATAAGTAATCCTTCTCACCCCCCCCCTTTAAGATTTAGATGCACTATTGTAAAGTGACTGTTCTACTGGATGTCATAAGGTGAATGCACCAATTTGTAAGTCGCTCTGGATAAGAGCGTCTGCTAAATGACTTAAATGTAAATGTAGATGTGATGATTGGGAGTCACAGAGGATTGTGCACGGTCAGGTGTAGCAGTCAGTCATACACAGCTCGCACCGAGCCAGTTGGCAAGCCGCCCTGAAAGCTCACAGAAAGCCACAGGAGATACCTGCAATTTGTCATCGCTATAAAGTAACATTCACAGTCCAAAGTTTTTGTTCTTAGGGGGATGATATTTAACGCCATATCGATGTCTTTACAAAGCTTTTTATTATCAGGCCTTTTTTCCCCTCATATTTTTTACACCAGTTGGCAAGACACTAACATTTTAAGGAGACATGTAATCTATCTTGACTACATTACTTTCATACCGCTTGCATAGAGGGGAAAAAGGGCCAGAGAGAGCGAGAGAGAAAGAGGATAAATGACTTGCTGTTACACTTTCTCCCAGTGTCGTTTACTTTACAGCCTCGCCAAGCGGCAAACAAATTGGCTTTGCTGTTATCACTCAGACAGGTGTGTGAATGGTGAGGAAGGCCAATCATGCCTTGAAGTGTCTGCCAGAAGACATCCCACTGTATCTTGTAATTGCTTCAGATGTGGAAGTGTATTCAATACCTCCGTCATATCTTTGGGTGGTTTAGAATAAGACACACTACTACACCACCTCAATGAAAACAAGGTCCTCCTGCCTGGGTTCATAAGTCATCTACAGTTACAGTGCCAGTCGACATGACATAACCAGTCTATCCTGAGAAGCTGGTATGATACGCTCTAACAATTCTCTAAACACTTCCAAAACTCTGGTACTATTGTTTATGTCTCTCCACTATCGCCTCATAAGCCGCGGGTATGCGTTGGACTGTTGGGAGTGTAAAGAACTGCCGCGAAGTGAACAACTAATCTCTTGTTGTGTGTCGGAATGCATTCAGGTATGACACATTCACAGCCAGAATTCCGGCTGGATTTCAACCCTCGTCTGTGCACAAGTGACACATCTCTGAGTTTACTCAGCTAATCGTCAGATTTAGAGTCATCTGTCTATTTCGCACATCACAAGTGCTCTGCTGCCTTAAACATTCCCCAGTTAGTACAACATTTGAAAGAACAGAGCCACGCAGATCATCTCAATGGAAACCATTTTAGTGCTGGGCAAACAAATGTCTCACGCTCGTCAACACATGCAGCGACTAGTCAGAGCTTTTGTTCTGGCCCATTGAGAATGTTAACAATAAGAAACATATTTAACTTCAATCCACAGCACAGAACCACACACTAGGGATTCTCTCAAGGTAAAGAGTGTGATATATCGGAATGACTGATCCAATTTCTGGCCTAATCTTGGCTGGATTGAAAGGATATCAAATGGTTTATAGACATGGCAGATTCATTTTAACACCTGTTTCGATATACATTACACTATATAAATGTCATTCTTTTTCGTACACCATGTCTAACCTCATCTGTATCATTGTGTGAAATATAATCCACGGGTGAACATTAAACAACGCGTACTATATATTACAATATTATGCATTAATGCGGTTCGCTGAGTTGAGTTCGCTACATCATGTCATTGGGGTTGAGTCCTTGGGACTTCAGCCTTGCCAGGATAACGTCATTGTTGCAGGGTTCTGATTAGCAGGGCCCTCTATAGAGCTGACTGACTGACTAGTTGACTGGCTGTCTTGACTTGGGGTTTCCCTGGTCCCATCTGCAGCTGGAATAGAGACAGGGGAGGAGAGGGGGGGGGTGAAGAAGATGGGGCAAGAGAGATGGAGAGAGGGAGAGAGACAAATGGAGCCAAAAGCAACAAAACCAGAGCCAGCTATTTGCTTTGCTGTTACCAAGGGAGCCTTAATAAACACATCTAGGCCCTTGATGTCGCCTCCGGGGTGGCTGGATTGACCTTGAGTATCACTGAGAATGACTTGGTGTCAGCTACGGTCAGGGAGAGCGGTCTGATCTCATCACCGGGTCTGGCATAGTTTGGAGGTTCCTGTGAAAATAGGCCTGAGGTTTTCAATTCAAAAAGCAGCACACATCAAGCCTAGATAATAAAGATACAATAATAATCGCTGCTTCTAACAATCACCTGTCCTTCCTGAACAGATGTGTGTCCACAAGAAGATAAATCATAATCCCATAGTAAATGCAGTAGAGTGAATCAACAAAGGAAAAGTCTGCCCTTCCTTGCTGATGATATTAAGTTATTTTGTGATAGTAGTTCAGCTAACTTTTTCCAGGCAGATAATCAGAGGAAACAATTACAGGACTATTTCATTTCAAAGTTTTCAAACAAACACTTCCTTGATTCATTGTTTCTCACACTGCAGCCATTTTGCTCTCTAACTACAGTACTCATATGACACCATACATAAAGTGAAGGTATAATTTTGACCAAACCAAAATCATGGCCTGGATCTAAACATGTGCACATTCAATGTGTTTACCAAGGAATACATGCAAAACCTTTCATTCTGTTAAATTTCATTTGACATTTAATGTTTACTATCACCCCCCACCTCACCCGTTTTTCCTACAGCCACCACCACAGCTGTCCAAGTTACTGCTGGGGGTCAAAGTGGACATTCTAAGTCTACCACCTTACCCTGCTGAGACTGACACCTGTTGGCCCCTCTTCATAAAGGCAACAGACAATTCAATAAGGCAGGCTTATAGCACCGGGTCTGATGGGCGCAGGAACCGCCTCAACACCTCCTCCCCTCCTCTACGTGTCCCCTTCTCTCCTCTCCTCCTTGCAGACAGGGCGGGAGTGCTCCTCCCAGCCACCAGACTCCCATAATCCTCTCTCAGGTACTGTGTGTTTGGACAGCTTGGAGGGCACGGGAGTCAAGACAAAGGGAGGCTCTAAAGAACTGATCCCACAGGGAGCAAAACATTTTGCCATGGGGTGAAGAGAAAGTGTTGCAGTTTTAAAGCACATTTTCTGCAATTCCTTACATTTTGTCATGATGCAAAGAAAATGTAGCAGTTTTAAATCTAATTTCCTGCAATTCTATACAGTTTGCCATGACTTATGCCATGCTCATATGAAATGTGTATGAGAGTGACTAACAAACTCAATGTGGGCCTCCTGGGGGTCAGGGCCCCGGAGAACATGCCCTTCGTGCCTGGTCTGTAATTTAGTGATGGCCTACTACAAGGGTTAGACAGCTGGCTCGGCTAACTCACCTCGCAACAGAACAATAAATATAATGCACTACCAAATTTCAAAATGGCACCTTGTGTATTCTACTTTTCTAACTCTCAACAGTAGAGTTAGAAAACACGGTGTGTAGTCACCTATAGGAAGAGGCGGCTCTGGGTATAGGGAGCACAGCACAAGCCCAGGAAACTGAAGGCACACAATGGATGCCTCTTCAGCATAAATAGACGGCGATCAAATGAATCTAGCAGCAGCAGCTCAAGTACATTTGAAGTGCATGTCTGTGTCCCAAATGGCACCCTCTTCCCTATCTAGTGCACTACTTGTGACCAGGGTCCAATAGGGCTCTGGTCAAAAGTGGTGCACCATATAAGGAATAGGGTGCCATTTGGGATTCAGCTCATGTCTCTGCTGGGGCTTGTTGGTGAATGGAAACAGTTATGGGGCATTGGCAGTATATGTAACCTGTCAATCTGTCTCGACAGATTCGAGAAAGATGACGTGACTAACCTATATCCTGGCCTTGATTTCAGGATAAAAACAAGTGTAAACCATGGATGTGTCACTAGTTGAACATCCCATTGTCAATGGAAACATCTGCCTGGGTATTATGATAGTTTACAAGGGACTTAGAGCTCATGCCTGGTTACTTTGTAGCACTCTCTTTATTTTTAGACTGATGCGCATTCACCTGTCAAATTATAATTGGAAAATACAGATGTCTTCTTGACAACTTCACACTATAGACTTAGTGTAATATTGGAATAGCTGCCTGTGACACTGACAATGTGCGAGTCACTCTTCTGATCCTCTGTTTAACTCAACCAAATCCCCACCGTACAAAGACAGCAATGAATGAAAGCTTTAGTCTGGGACTGGGAGGTCTACCACCTATTGTGTGTATGTGTGTGAGATGTAACCTAAGATCTCTCTCCCTCCCCCCTCCTATACCTTGTAATTAAGTAGAATTGTTAATGGGCTTGAGAAGAATTTGCTTGTAACGTGATCCTGCAATTAGGGATTGTCTTTGCATTAATGTTGGGGGTTGGCTCCCGACTCCACTCCCAGAGTTGGAGGGGAAAGAAGGACGCCTTTGAGAAGTTACCAGGGCTGGTCAGGCACCTGAAAGACACAGTGCTCTGAAACACACCACAGTGTGGCTTTCCCTTTCCCTCCAGGAGAGCAGGGGGTCGGCGTCAACGGACACCCGACCCCTCCCGACTAATCCTACCCAGCATCCTTTGGGGCCTCACAGGACACGTTCCCCCTTGACTGAAAACTGTTGGAACTGGGACTGACAAACTGAGGCCAGTTCAGTAGGGCCAACAGGACCACCAGTCTTAATGGCAACCAGTATTCCCTTAGCCTGGTCCCAGATGTGTTTTGACAAGACAGCACAAACAGATCTGTTACCAGGCTAGTATTCTCATAAAGAGGTTAGACTACACATGATTCATTCTTCCTCCTCCTTCTCCCAGGTGATGTGGTTGACATACCTGACACAGACACGCCCACAGTAGGTGGTATAACATCTCTGTGGGATTTCTCCAGGAAACCAGTTTTTAATTGACTCTTCCTTTTATTGAAATTCTGCATGTTTGAGCAAGCGGTGACAAGCGCTCTCTCTTTTCATTAACTGAGGGGAAAACAGGGAGGTGATTTTAGTACACAAAGAGAACATGCTGTAAAGTTACTTACTAAATGATCAAGCTTATAGATATCTCCCCAGGCATGTCAGCAGCACAGCCTGGAAAAGAGACTTCATTAATTGTGTCAAGAGATTAATACTGATTTTAATAATATTTGCATAAAAACCTTGGCAATCATCATAGTCCTGTTTATGTAGCACACTGACTTCAAATTTTGATTGGATGAAATAACTGACAATGGCTCATTTCGTAGTGAAAACCTGGAGGACTCGCAGGGTATTAGCAAACTATCCTCTAGACGCTGGATAAATGATGTGCTACAGGCGCGGCGTAAATCACTCTCTCTAAACCAGGCAGGCCTAACACACACACGCATGAACCTACACACAGCGACAACGTGCAGGCTCACTAATGTCACTTCAAATGATCACTAATTTATTGTGAGGCCTAGTGCGGTTGACAGGCCGGGGTCGAGTGCTCAACATTGCAGCCAGGGAGAGAGGCCTACTCATGAATCACTGCGCACACACACACACACACACACAGACACACACAGAACTAGGAGCATATATCAAACTCTCCCTGACCCACCACACACTGGGAGCAGAGCAGTGGACATTAGAGCCCCAATACATTCACTGATCAACGTCGAGCCCCTCAAAACTCACACACTCCCCTCTCTCACATGAAATCTCACAGTAGGCTCAGAGTATGGAGTGAACTGCACACTTTAAACTCTCTTATTCCGTTTTTCTCTTAGTCCTGGTTTCGTAGCTCTGTACAGCAGCATTTAACCTCAAAGGCTTTCCTCCAATCACTAAGACCTTTATTGATGCTTGTTTATTTATTTTTTGCTCGTTTCAGTCAGTGTGCTTCAGAACACTTGTATGAGATCAATGAGGCCAGGTTGTATCATTATGAGTTCATATCTCACGGAGACCAGCGTGTTTACAGAGAGGCAAATGAAGTCCTAATGAAGTCATCACACTAAGGGGGCGTCCCAAATGGCACCCTATTCCCTTTACAGTGCACTACTTTTGTGCATTATATAGGGAATAGTGTCCCATTTGGGGCACTGCGTAAGGGATCATAGGACAGGCCCAGGGCCTGCATATGTGTTCCATTCCAAACTTCCAGTCAGAGACAAATGAAACAACCAGAACCTCACTAATGATACTTTTTGGGAAAGTAAATAGATGTATTCAACATCTATATTTCTTAATCACAACGGTTTCCTGTGGAATTCTCTGCTGACAAAACACTATAAAACCATAAATCAGCAACAGGGGAGAGAAGGAGAGAGAGACAGAGAGTTATTAGTAGTCATGGAAACATATTTTCCTGATTTCATCATCTTCAATGGGTTTTCACACTTTTAGTTAGTGTATCTGTGTATTCCTGAATATGTGTGTGTGTGTGTGTGTGTGTGTGTGTGTGTGTGTGTGTGTGTGTGTGTGTGTGTGTGTGTGTGTGTGTGTGTGTGTGTGTGTGTGTGTGTGTGTGTGTGTGTGTGTGTGTGTGTGTGTGTGTGTGTGTGTGTGTGTGTGATACACTCTCCTAATCCCCTCACTATGTGGCACTGTCTACATGGTGGCTGCAAGGCGTGTTTATTGCCGTGTCAGCTGTGCCAGGGCAGGGAGGCACACACAGAGGATCTGCCCTCATAAAGACACACTAAACCCATGGAGATATGACTAAACCCACCTCACATCGCATGGGGCTGCTGGGAAACGGCTGCAGCTGCCCATGCCGCCAAGAAGATGAATCTACACTCTATACAAAAATATAAAACGCAACATACAACAATTTCAAAGGTTTTACTAGGTTACAGTTCATAAAAGGAAATCAGTCAATTTAAATAAATAAACTTGGCCCTAATCTATGGATTTCACATGACTGGGAATACAGATATGCATTTTTTGGTCACACATACCTTTCAAAAGAAAGTAGGTGCGTGGATCAGAATACTAGTCAGTTGTGAAGCCATTGGACGTACTGCTAAATTCCTTAAAACGACATTGGAGGTGGCTTATGGTAGAGAAATGAACAATCAATTCTCTGGCAACAGCTCTGTTGGACATTCATGCAGTCAGCATGCCAATTGCACGCTCCCTCAAAGCTTGAGACATTTGTGGCATTGTGTTGTGTGACAAAATTGCACATTTTAGAGTGGCCTTTTAATTGTCCCCAGCACAAGGTGCACCTGTGTAATGATCATGCTGTTTAATCAGCTTCTTGATATACCACATCTGTCAGGTGGATGGGATTATCTTGGCAAAGGAGAAATGCTCACTAACAGGGATGTAAACATTTGTTCACTACATTTTAGAGAAATAAGCTTTTTGTGTGTATGGAACATTTCTGGGATCTTTTATTTCAGCTCATGAAACATGGAAACAACACTTTACATGTTGCGTTTATATTTTTGTTCAATGTAGACGTGTGTGTCTGTGTACGTGTTTGGATGTTACACTGTCTTACCGGGCACATCCATGCGTCCGCGCACACAATCTTGTGCATGTTGATGTTGTCCATCCACACCAGACGCGAGTTGCAGTTGGGATGAATTTATTGAATAACGTGTGTCAATTTATTTTGCAACGCTCGCGCACGCACGCAATTGAGGCGGTGTGGTTTGCAAGTTAGTGTGTGTGCAGCAAGAGGGGGGCACACCTGTAGTTTGTATGTTCCCTCATTCCCCCTTGTCGTTACAAGGCAGAGTGGTCTTAATGAGTCTCTCATTCAAAACTTGTTCAAAGGGCCCCATCTGGATCCTCTCTCTCGCGTTCTCTCTCCATCTCTTCCCCCTTTCTCTCTCCTCTGTCATTCTCTCTTTTTGTCTCACTCTCTCCCATCGAGCAGAGGTCTTGACTTTCTCAGTCAAAGGGTAGGATAAAGCCAGGATTCGAGACAGGCCACACCAGTTTGTCTCTGTATTAAACATGCTCCTCAATCTGTCCCTGGCTCAGCATTCATGAGCTCATCCCTCCTTACTCCTTGACAACTGGCCCTGTCGCAGGTGAACACACACACCAACCCACAACACATACAGCCAGGTAAGATCAGTGTCTTACTGTGGCTTTCTGCCTCTTTTGTGTGAAAGGGCTGGCGTTTATTAGCACAGATCTGACGGTATTGTTGCCTTGTCACGGGCATGTCTTAATAGAAGGCAGCTCATGTCAAACCCAAAGCCTGCCGCACTTGAAGCAGCACAGAGAACATGTCTTAACCCACAGAGAGAGAGAGAGAGAGAGAGAGAGAGAGAGAGAGAGAGAGAGCTTTTGGGAGACAGGGTTTAGCTGCTATAGAGGACTTGCTGTGTTGGGTCTATCCGTGGGTGTGATTTCCTGGAGTGCTTATTAGTGCCACATAGATCTTTGCTCTCCCACTGGGGGCCTCTTGTCATATTTCACAGCCACACTGGAGCTGCGGGCCAGGGCTGATGTACTGTACCCAGAGGTGCCTCTCAGCCTCCCACCGTAAAATTACTACAATCAGCAGCACACACAGACACATACCACCTCCCAAAGAGAGAGAGAGAGGAGGGGGGGAGGGGGTAGTGAGAGAGAGAGAGAGAGAGAAAGGTAGAGAGATGAGGGGGTTGGGGAGAAAGAGAATGGGAGAGAGAAGGGGGTAGTGAGAGAGAGAAAGGGAGAGAGAGGGGGTTAGGGAGAAAGAGAACAGGAAAGAGGGGGATTAGTGAGAAGGGGGTAGTGGGAGAGAGACGGGGGGTGGAGAGAGAGTGAAAGAGAGGGGGGAGGTAGTGAGAGAGAGAAATGGAGAGAGAGGGAGGGATAGTGAGGAGGGAGAAAAGGAGAGAGGAGGGGTGGAGAGAGAGAGTGACAGAGAGATAAAGAGAGAGAGAGAGATAAATAGTTTCTGCTGCAGCCGGGTGGCTGGGCCTGTCAGTTTATAGGAGTGCATATTGGTCATAACCTTAATGATGGGTACAGGATGCCCAAGCTATTTGTAACGGGGAGCGTTTACTGAGTGTGAGTGACAGAAAACCACTACACAATGTCTGGAATAAGCCTATAATCTGGAGTATCAAATTCGACATGGTTCTAAATGCCCAGGCAGCCTTCAATGGTCCTCTTTGTTGGGGCTGGAGGTAAAGACACTAATTTGCATGTCATGATAAATGTTGTTTACACTGGGTGTACAGCGACTGAAGTGGCAAGTAAGCGCAGAGGAAATGATAGATACACATTGAGCCGCTGTAAATGTTAGCCAGACTCGTATATGTACACTTACACACCCCATACATACACAGTCGGACAAATGCAGACACCCATACGCACACAAAGACATCGATGCAGACAGATATGCAGAGCAGCAGACACATATACATGCACGTACACACAGACACACACACGCACACACAGTATCCATTTTATTATTCTCCTCATGATTAATAACCACTTGTTTTTCATTTCATTGTCCGTGGCCACCATTAATTATCCCAGCCTTTTATATCGTCAGCCCATTTTGCCACTCCGTCAGCGTTCGCCTTACACACAGTTTATTTTCCAACTATAGATACACGTAATAGTTATAAAGAGACTCTCTAGTTACTGAGTGGTTCTCTATGGGTCAGGCTGAGCTAGGTCTGACCTGTTCCACTCTCTCACTCTCTGCTGCATGAGAAATGATGCCTCCTCTAACCAGGCAGGCTGCAAGGAGTTACCCAGCCCTGGCTCACCCTGTCCCAGACCCATTTCAAGGAGCTCTGGGTGATTTTTCTTTCTCCTGAGGAGGAGGGCGGCGAGGGTGGTGAAGGGGTTGAGAAACGATTTAAGGCAGAAAACAGGCTGTGGGTCACTGGCATCGCACAGTGGCTCAGTCACTCAGCTCAGGGATGAAGGAGGGGTGGGGGGGACTGGGTCACCCTCTCCTACTCTTCCTGGACCATGGCCCCCCTGGGGTTGCCAGCTCAAACAAAGCCCCTCAATTCAAAGCGTGGCAGGGCAGTGTGTGTTTGTTTTATAGTGCCAGGTAATGTCATTTAGGAAGCATGCAGCGTTTACAATGCATACCATAGCGGGCCGTGGCCCCTGCATGCCACCGTTTCCCAGAAGGCATTGTGGGGGGCTTTGATGTGCCCTAGCGGCTCTTCTCTGTCATAGTCGCCACTGAACCGTGGTGTGAATGAGACACTTACACAACGTGACGCTCCCGTCTCGATCCGTCACTCCGAAGCAGAGTCGTGTTAGAGCATCCCTGTGTGGTATCAGGAATAATATTGGCCTTTCCTGTTTCCCACAGAGTGTAACTGTCTGGCAGAGATGGTGTGGGGGCCTGCCGGGCGCTTGCTTTCTCATGCTCTGCCAGCCGACCCGGCTACTGCGGAACTACCAATAAATCTGCTTCAGGGTAAACACACCAACCGACTGACCGTACAAACCAACGAGCCCCCCAAAAAACTTGCTCCGCTCGGGAGTCTGCCCCTTACATCAGTGGAGGCTCCTCAGAGGAGGAAAGGGAGGACCATCCCCCTCTGGGAAAAGTCATAATAATAAAAATTGTGAAACATAAAACTATACTAAATATATTCACATCACCAAATAATTTATTAAAACAGACTGTTTTGCAATGAATGTCTACAGTAGCCTCAACAGAACTAGGGTAGCACCGTGGTGTAGCCAGAGGACAGCTAGTTTCCGTCGTCCTTTGGGCACATTGACTTCAATACAAAACCTAGGAGGCTCATGGGTACCACCCCTTTCCGTAGACTTACAAAGTAATTATGAAAACTTCCGGAGGACGTCCTCAACCCCTTCAGAGCTCTTGCAGCATGAACTGACATGTTATCCACCCAATCAAAGGATCTGGTAATGAATATTGTAGTGAAAGTATAAGCTACAGCTAGCTAGCACTGCAGTGCAGTGCATAAAATGTGGTGAGTAGTTAAGTCAAAGAGAGAAAGACAATAGTTGAAAAGTTTTAAATGAATTTAAAAATGCAGAAGCAAGAGAGAGAGTTAGCTATATTTCCTTGCATTGTTTTTCACTTTCACTTACTTAGTTAGTGAATGGAGCAAGCTAGTTTAGCATACTCAAACACCCAGCTCAAACATAGAGGGATGCTATGTTAGCTAGCATGCTATGGCTATGCAACACTGGAACTCTTCCAAGTCAAAGTAAGCCGGTGTAACTGCTAAACTGCTTGCAGACTATACACTGTACTGCATGAATGTAGCAGGTTTACTAACACTTTCTATTAGCTCTGTTGACTATGACGTTAGCTATTACGGTGATAACAATGTAGGCTGTGTGTAGAGGTTAGCAGTTACGATATGAAGGTTTGGCTTAGAAAGGTTTTTTGCCTGGTCACAGACAACTAATGTGTTGTGCACTGAAGTCCACAAGGGAAGGGAAAAGGTGAGAGGAGGAGAGTGTGTAGCTGCGAGAAGAAATGATAAAACGAGTAAAGTGTTCATGCTGTTTGTATGTGACTGCAATGAAAGTGAACTATGTGTGATCAGGGGTGTATTTGTAACAGTATAATTTTAAACCGTCCCCTCGCCCATACCCGGGCGTGAACCAGGGACCTTCTGCACACATCAACAACAGTCACCCACGAATCATCGTTACCCATCGCTCCACAAAAGCCGCGGCCCTTGCAGAGCAAGGGGAACTACTACTTCAAGGTCTCAGAGCAAGTGACGTAACCGATTGAAACGTTATTTAGCGCACACCGCTAACTAAGCTAGCGGTTTCACATCCGTTACACTCACCCCCCTTTTGACCTTCCTCCTTTTTCCGCAGCAACCAGTAATCCGGGTCAACAGCATCAATGTAACAGTATAATTTTAAACCGTCCCCTCGCCCATACCCGGGCGCAAACCAGGGACCTTCTGCACACATCGACAACAGTCACCCACGAAGCATCGTTACCCATCGCTCCACAAAAGCCACGGCCCTTGCAGAGCAAGGGGAACTACTACTTCAAGGTCTCAGAGCAAGTGACGTAACCGATTGAAACGCTATTTAGCGCACACCGCTAACTACGCTAGCCGTTTCACATCCGTTACATATTCATTCCGCCGATTCAGTTGAAAAACATTTCTTAAACGGAAGCAAGCGTTACAAAACGGGGATAAACATACCTGAATTTGTCTCATAGAAACTCTCATTTGCAACTGCTGGACTACGGATTACACCACAGATCAGATAGATGCAGGCAAGAGTGTGCAAGGCGGTATTGAATTTGTCACTGTCACCTTGACTACTCACATTTTTCTCTCAACCTGTACATTGTAAACTTTAATTCATTGGCTTGACTGTAGCAACCTCATGATGGGTATAGGGAAAATTCAAGTACCATGTAGTAGCCTAAACCTATCTATGTTACATTGAGCTGGGTGAATGGAATATGAATGACAGTCATCCAACATGCTGTAATAAAAATAAGGCTATGCTTCTGAAATAAATAATAGTCCTCCCTCATCTTAAAACGGCACTGACCGCCACTGCCTTAGATCCACCTATGGATGTGTTATGTGGAACAGTTTGTGGTTCATGGGTTAGCTTATAGGGGTAAAGGAGGGACAGTCACTTGATGCAGGTTTTGATGTGTTTCAACAATAAACAACAGCAAGTAACAACTATTTCAAAATACAATTGGATGGAACTGTTGCAGTTGTGGTTATGATCATAAGCCTACACAGGGTCATCAAGGCCACTGAGGAAGACTGAGGCTATGGAAGGATATTACATATGATACATTAATGATGTTCTATTAATCCTACCAAAAACAATGTTCCTGATACAATTCACCTACACAGAGCAGCGTTTCAGACAGACACCGCTGTGGTTCTCACAGGGTCCTGAAGATTAATAGCCATAGCCAGCTATCTCTCAGTGGGCTGACTTAAAGTGTCCCTGGGGTCTAATTCCAGGAAGGGAGCAGGCGGGACACAGAGACAGAGACAGAGACAGAGACAGAGACAGAGACAGAGACAGAGACAGAGACAGAGACAGAGACAGAGACAGAGACAGAGACAGAGACAGAGACACAGAGACACAGAGACACAGAGACAGAGACAGAGACAGAGAGAGAGAGAGAGAGAGAGAGAGAGAGAGAGAGAGAGAGAGAGAGAGAGAGAGAGAGAGAAAGAAAGAAAGAAAGAAAGAAAGAAAGAAAGAAAGAAAGAAAGAAAGAAAGAAAGAAAGAAAGAAAGAAAGAAAGAAAGAAAGAGAGAGAGAGAGATTTAACTGTAATAGTGAAGGTGTTAACTTGGCAGTAGAGAGCCTAAACAGTTAACATATAACATAATAACATATACATGATCAATTACAAATCTTGGAATGAGCTATTAAACACTAGCAAAACTCACTGGATTCTACAGGACAACTACAGGACAACATACAAACACTCCAACCCAAAAAGGGCAGTGGTGTTGATGGAATCCTAAATTAAATGACAAAATACCACAAAACCAACTGACTATACATAAACTCTTTAACATCATCCTCAGCTCTGGCATCTTCCCCAATATTTGGAACCAAGGAGTGATCACCCCAATCCACAAAATTGGAGACAAATTTGACCCCAATAACTAGCGTGGGATATGCGTCAACAGCAACCTTGTGAAAATCCTCTGCATTATCATTAACAGCAGACTTTTACATTTCCTCAGTGAAAACAATGTACTGAGCAAATGTCCAATTGGATTTGAACTAAATTACCGTACGACAGACCACGTATTCACCCTGCACACCCTAATTGACAAAAAAACAAAAAAACAAAGGCAAAGTATTCTCATGCTTCGCTGATTTCAAAAAAGTTTTTGACTCAATTTGTCATGAAGGTCTGCTATACAATTTGATGGAAAGCGGTATTGGGGGAAAAACACACAACATTATAAAACACATGTACACAAACTACAAGTGGGAGGTTAAAATTGGTTAAAAAAACACACATTTCTTTCCACCGGGCCATGGGGTGAGACAAGGATGCAGCTTGAGCCGCACCCTCTTCAGCATATATATCAACGAATTGGCAACGGCACTAGAACAGTCTGCCTCACCCTACTAGAATCTGAAGTCAAATGTCTACTGTTTGCAGATGATCTGGTGCTTCTGTCCCAAACCAAGGAGGGCCGACAGAGGCACCTACATATTCTGGACAGATTTTGTCAGACCTGGGCCCTGACAGTTGTGAGGTCTGGGGTCTGCTCACCAACCAAGAATTCACAAAATGGGACAACACCAAATTGACACTCCGCATGCAGAATTCTGCAAAAACATCCTCCATGTACAACATAAAACACCAAATAATGCATGCAGAGCATAATTAGGACAATACCTGCTAATTATCAAAATCGCAAAAAGAGCCGCTAAATTCAACCTAAGAGGAAGCAACTCCCAAACAATCCATAACAAAGCCATCACGGACAGAGAGATTAACCAAGAGAAGTGTCCCCTAAGCAAGCTGATCATGGGGCTCTGTTCACAAACAGAGCCCCAGGAAAGCGACACAATTAGACCCAACCAAATCATGAGAAAACAAAAAGATAATTACTTGACACGTTGGAAAGAATTAGCAAAAAAACTAAGCTAACTGGAAGAATACCTGAGCACTATGATTGACCCAAAATGTGGACTTCCAGCGCCGACAGAGATGGCCGCCTCTCTTCGCGTTCTTAGGAAACTATGCAGTATTTTGTTTTTTTAATGTATTATTTCTTACATTGTTACCCCAGGAAATCTTTTTTTTTTTTTTTTTTACATACAGCCGGGAGGAACTATTGGATATAAGAGCAACGTCAACTCACCAATATTACGACCAGGAATACGACTTTTGCAAAGCGTATCCTCTGTTTGGTCCACCACCCAGGACAATGGATCGGATCCCAGCCGGCATACAATCAAAAGCCGACCGCATTATCTACCAAGAGAATTCTCTTAGATTATAATCACAGTCCTGTATATCCCCCCCAAGCAGACACATCAATGGCCCTGATAGAACTTCATTGGACTCTATGTAAACTGGAAACCAGATTTTAACAAGGCTAATCTGAAAACAAGGCTCCCTAAATTTTATCAGCATATTGAATGAGCGACACGGGCTGGCAAAACCCTGGATCATTGTTAATCTAACTTCTGCGACAAATACAAAGCCCTCCCCCACCCTCCTTTCAGAAAATCTGACCACGACTCCATTTTGTTGCTCCCAGCCTATAGACAGAAACTAAAACAGGAAACGCCTGTGCTCAGGTCTGTTCAACGCTGGTCCGACCAATCAGATTCCACGCTTCAAGATTGCTTCGATCACGTGGACTGGGATATGTTCCACATAGCGTCAGACAATAACATTGATGAATACGCTGATTCGGTGAGTGAGTTTATTAGCAAGTGCATCGGTGATGTTGTACCCACAGCGACTATTAAAACCTTCCCCAACCAGAAACTGTGGATTGATGGCAGCATTCACGCAAAACTGAAAGCGCAAAACTACTCAGGCCCTGAAGATAGGATATGCATATAATTGGTAGATGTGGATAGAAAACACTCTAAAGTTTCCAAAACTGTTAGAATAGTGTCTGTGAGTATAACAGAACTGATTTGTTAGGTGAAAGCCTGAGAAAAATCCATCCAGGAAGTAGGATTTATTTTTGTTTTGTAGTTTTCTATTCAATGTCATTACAGTATCCATTGACTTAGGACTCAACTTGCAGTTCCTATGCCTTCTACTAGATGTCAACAGTCTTTAGAAATTGTTTCAGGTTTGTATTCTGAAAATGTTGGCGTAAGAGCAGTCTGAATGATTGGGCCCTGCAGTGTCACAGAGCTTTTTCATGTCCGCGACCGAGAGAGTGCCTTTCTTGTTTACCTTCTTCCTTTTTTACCCCTTTTTCTCCCCAATTTCGTGGTGTCCAATTGTTGTAGTAGCTACTATCTTGTCTCATCGCTACAACTCCCGTACGGCCTCGGGAGAGACGAAGGTTGAAAGTCATGCGTCCTCCGATACACAACCCAACCAAGCCGCACTGCTTCTTAACACAGTGCGCATCCAACCCGGAAGCCAGCCACACCAATGTGTCGGAGGAAACACTGTACACCAGGCAACCTTGGTTAGCAGGCACTGCGCCCGGCCCGCCACAGGAGTCGCTGGTGCGCGATGAGACAAGGACATCCCTTCCAACCAAGCCCTCCCTAACCCGGACGACACAAGGCCAATTGTGTGTCGCCCCATGGACCTCCCGGTCGCAGCCAGTTATGACAGAGACTGGGCGCGAACCCATAGGCTCTGATGGCACAGCTGGCGCTGCAGTACAGCGCCCTTAACCACTGCGCCACCCGGGAGGCCTTGTTTACCTTTTATATTGACGACGTTATTGTCTGGTTGAAATATTATCGATTATTTAGGCTAAAAACAACCTGAGGATTGAATATAAACATCGTTTGACATGTTTCTATGTACTTTACGGATACAATTTGGAATTTTTTGTCTGCCTGTTGTGACTGCGATTGAGCCTGTGGATTACTGAAGAAAACACGCAAACAAGGTTTTTGGATATAAAGAGAGACTATCGAACAAAACAAACATTTATTGAGTAAATGAATGTCTTATGAATGCAACCATATGAAGATCATCAAAGGTAAGTGATTAATTTTATTTCTATTTCTGATTTGTGTAACTCTTCTACTTGGCTGGTTACTGTTTGTAATGATTTGTCTGCTGGGCGATGTTCTCAAATAATCGTAAGGTATGCTTTCGCCGTAAAGCCTTTTTGAAATCTGACACCGTGATTGGATTCACAAGAAGGTCATCTTTAAAACTATGTAAAATACTTGTATGTTTTATGAATTTTTATAATGAGTATTTCTGTATTTGAATTTGGCGCTCTGCAATTTCACTGGCTGTTGTCGAGGTGGGACGCTAGCGTCAGAGAGGTTAACCAGAGAGGTTAATCAGGGCAAGGGGACCAGAAACATGACCGAATACAAACAGTGTAGCTATTCCCTCCACAAGGCAATCAAATAAGTTAAGCGTCAGTATAGAGACAAAGTAGAGTCGCAATTCAACAGCTCAGACACGAGGTATGTGGCAGGGTCTACAGTCAATCACGGACTACAAAAATAAAACCAGCCCCGTCACAGACCACGATGTCTTGCTCCCAGACAAACTAAACAACTTCTTTGCTCACTTTGAGGACAATGCAGTGCCACCGACACGGCCCGTTACCAAACCCTGTGGGCTTTCCTTCACTGCAGCCTACTCGAGTAAAACATTAAAAAGTGTTAATCCTCGCAAGGCTGCCGACCCAGACGGCATCCCTAGCCACGTCGTCAGAGCATGCACAGACCAGATGGCTGGTGTATATATGGACATATTCAATCAATCCTTATCCCAGTCTGCTGTTCCCACATGCTTCAAGAGGGTCACCATTGTTCCTGTTCCCAAGAAAGCTAAGGTAAATGAGCTAAATGACTATCGCCCCGTAGCACTCACTTCCGTCATCATGAGGTGCTTTGAGAGACTAGTAAAGGACCATATCACCTCCACCCTACCGGACACCCTAGACCACATATGTCAGAGTCAAGGCCCGCGAGCCACATCCGGCCCGCGAGAAGGTTTTTTACGGCCCCTGGGATGATCTTGATTTATTATTAGAACCGGCCCGCAGACCGCAGCAAGCCGGCAGCCCGCAGATCTTTTACACGCACCAATACTACATTTCCCACAATGCAACGGTGACGCACCGAGCAGTAGGCTGCTTCATTTCAATATTTATTGGCACAGCAGTTGTCAGCATCACAGTAAAATTAACTTTCAGATACCCATCAAAAATGGCAAAACGGAAGGTGGACACTGAGAACCGGGGGTTTCAAACAAGGTGGGAGTCGGAGTATTTGTTCACGGAGGTAGCTGGAAAACCTGTGTGTCTTCTGTGTGGAGAAAGTGTGGCGGTACTGAAAGAGTATAATCTGAGACGACATTATGAAACGAAACACGCGGACAAAAACAAGAATATGGACATGGAACAAAGGCTACAAAAGGCAGAGGAATTAAAACGAGGCCTCAAATCTCGACAGGCTCTGTTCAAAAAAGCCAAATCACAAGGCCAGGCTGCTGTCAAGGCCAGTTTTATTTTGGCAGAAGAGATCGCTAAATCAGCCCGGCCATTTACGGAGGGGGATTTCATCAAAAACTGCATGATTAAAGTTTGTGACGAAGTTTGCCCAGAAAAAAGGCAACTCTTTTTAAATGTGAGTCTGAGCAGAAACACCATTGCCGAGAGAGTAGACCAGTTGTCCATCAATCTAAAAGAGCAGCTTGTGAAAAAGGGAAAAGATTTCATTGCATATTCCTTGGCTGTCGATGAGAGCACCGACATTTCTGACATTGCCCAGTTGTCAATTTTCATCCGCGGAGTGGACTCCAGCCTAAGCGTGACAGAGGAGTTTTTGGCTTTACGTCCTATGCATGGCACAACTACGGGGCATGATTTGTATGAAGAGGTGTCAAGATGTGTAAATGAGATGGAGCTGCCTTGGGAAAAACTCGTGGGTTTGACAACCGACGGAGCACCTGCGATGTGTGGACACAGGAGCGGACTGGTGGCGAAGATACGGGAAAAGATGCAAGAGGAAAACGCGACAGGTGAGCTGACAGCTTATCATTGTATCATACACCAGGAAGCGTTGTGCGGTAAAGCCTTGAAAATGGAGCATGTAATGAGCATCATCACGCGCACAGTTAACTTTATCAGAGCCAAAGGTTTGAATCACCGCCAGTTCAAGGCATTTCTGACGGAGTTAGAAACGGAGCATGGTGATTTGCCTTATCACACAGAGGTGCGATGGCTAAGCCAGGGAAAGGTGCTTCAAAGATGTTTCGAGCTTCGTGAGGAGATTTGTCTGTTCTTGGACAGCAAAGGGAAAGACACAACACAACTCCGAGACGAAATGTTTCTGTGTGAAATGGCTTTTCTGTGTGACATTACGAGTCATCTGAATGCAATGAACTTGCAGCTGCAGGGTCGGGATCGTGTCATCTCTGATATGTACAGTACAGTGAAGGCATTTAAAACCAAACTGACTCTGTGGGAGACGCAGATGCGGAAAGAAAATTTGAGCCACTTTCCCAGCTGCCAGACCATGAAAGAGAAGCTCTCTACCAGTGCGTTCCCGAGCGCACAGTTGGCTGATAAAATAGGTATGCTTGCCGCTGACTTTCGACGCCGATTTGCTGACTTTGAAGCACAAAAAGCAGGTTGGAACTGCTCGGTAACCCATTTGCTGTTGACGTGGAAAGCTCACCACCAAACCTCCAAATGGAGTTGATTGACCTCCAATGCAATGATGCACTGAGGGCAAAATATGCGGCAGTGGGTGCTGCGGAGTTCGCCCGTTTCCTCCCGACACAATGCCCCAGCTGCGCATCCAGGCTGCTCAAACGTTGTCTATGTTTGGCAGCACATACCTGTGTGAACAACTGTTTTCTTTGATGAACTTGAACAAAACATCACACAGAAGTCGACTTACTGCTGAACACCTCCACTCAATTCTGAGGATTTCCTCAGCTCAGAGCCTTACCCCGAACATTGATGAACTTGTGGAAAAGATGGGACACCACCAAGTATCACCCTCAACCTCAAACAAGTGAACATTACTGTGCAATCACATATTTAGAGTTTTTACTCAGTTCAAGTTTAAAAGTTAAAGTTTAATATTTGTTTTCACTGCATGTTACTTCTCCTTAAACAAAGTGTTGTTTTTGATTAATAGATTTTTGCACTTTATTTTATTGTATTTCAATCCAATTATATTTTAAAAATATTTCAGTTGAGTGGATGATAGAAAATTGCTATTATTGTTTTTTTCTTTGAAGTAAATTTAGCCCACTTTTGCTAAAATAGAAAATATAGGCTACTGATGGTGCCTTGAATACCGGTTTCTTTCATTTAATGTTCATGTTATGGGGATTTTTATATAAAGGAAATTTGTCTTTTGTGTCTGTTGAAAATTAAAGATTACTGACAGAGCCATAAGAAAATATTGCTTTATTTATCTGATCATATTGGAATATATTTGTTAGGTTTTCAGTAGGTTCAATTAGGTTCACTAGACTATATGCGTCATTTTAAAAAATGTCAATGAACATTCGAACAGTCCGGCCCTCGGCTTGTAGCTAAATTTTTTATTTGGCCCTCCGTCCATTTGACTTTGACACCCCTGCCCTAGACCCACTTCAATTTGCTTACCGCCCCAATAGGTCCACAGATGATGCAATCACACTGCCCTAACCCATCTGGACAAGAGGAATACCTATGTAAGAATGCTGTTCATCGACTACAGCTCAGCATTTAACACCATAGTACTCTCCAAACTCGTCATTAAGCTCGAGACCCTGGGTCTCGACCCCGCCCTGTGCAACTGGGTCCTGTACTTCCTGACGGGCCGTCCCCAGGTGGTGGGGGTAGGAAACAACATCTCCACCCCGCTGATCCTCCTTGAACTTTGGGGCGGCAGGGTAGCCTAGTGGTTAGAGCGTTGGACTAGTAACCGGAAGGTTGCAAGTTCAAACCCCCGAGCTGACAAGGTACAAATCTGTCGTTCTGCCCCTGAACAGGCAGTTAACCCACTGTTCCCAGGCCGTCATCGAAAATAAGAATTTGTTCTTAAATGACTTGCCTGGTTAAATAAAGGTAAAATAAAAAAAAAAAAAAAACACTGGGGCCACACAAGGGTGCATTCTCAGCCCTCTTCTGTACTCCCTGTTCATCCATGACTGCGTGGCCATGCACGCTTCCAACTCAATCACCAAGTTTGCAGATGACACTACAGTGGTAAGCTTGATTACCAACAACGATGAGATGGCCTACAGGGAGGAGGTAAGGCCCTCGGAGTGTCAGGAAAATAACCTCACACTCAATGTCAACAAAACAAAGGAGATGGTTGTGGACTTCAGGAAACAGCAGAGGGAGCATCCCCTTATCCACATCGATGGAGGTGGAAAGTGGAAGGTGGAAAGTTTTAAGTTCCTCAGGGTACATCACGGACAAACTGAAATGGTCCACCCACACAGACAGCGTGGTGAAGAAGGCGCAGCAGTGTCTTTTCAACCTTAGAAGGCTGAAGAAATTCAGCTTGTCACCAAAAACACTCAAACCTTTACAGATGCACAATCGAGAGCATCCTGTCGGACTGTATCACCGCCTGGTACGGCAACTGCTCCGCCCACAACCGTAAGGCTCTCCAGAGGGCAGTGAGGTCTGCACAACGCATCACCGGGGACAAACTGCCTGCCATACAGGACACCTACACCATCCGATGTCACAGGAAGACCAAAAAGATCATCAAGGACAACAACCACCCGAGCCACTGCCTGTTCACCCCGCTATCATCCAGAAGGCGAGGTCAGTACAGGTGCATCAAAGCTGGGACTGAGAGAATGAAAAACAGCTTCTATCTCAAGGCCATCAGACTGTTAAACAGCCCTCGCTAACATTGAGTGGCTGCTGCCAACATACTGACTCATCTCTAGCCACTTTAGTAATACAAATTGGATGTAATAAATGTATCATTAGCCACTTTAAACAATGCCACTTTATATAATGTTTACACACCCTAAATTACTCATCTCATATGTACAGTGCCTTGCGAAAGTATTCGGCCTCCTTGAACTTTGCGACCTTTTGCCACATTTCAGGCTTCAAACATAAAGATATAAAACTGTATTTTTTTGTGAAGAATCAACAACAAGTGGGACACAATCATGAAGTGGAACGACATTTATTGGAAATTTAAAACTTTTTTAACAAATCAAAAACTGAAAAATTGGGCGTGCAAAATTATTCAGCCCCCTTAAGTTAATACTTTGTAGCGCCACCTTTTGCTGCGATTACAGCTGTAAGTCGCTTGGGGTATGTCTCTATCAGTTTTGCACATCGAGAGACAGAATTTTTTTCCCATTCCTCCTTGCAAAACAGCTCGAGCTCAGTGAGGTTGGATGGAGAGCATTTGTGAACAGCAGTTTTCAGTTCTTTCCACAGATTCTCGATTGGATTCAGGTCTGGACTTTGATTTGGCCATTCTAACACCTGGATATGTTTATTTTTGAACCATTCCGTTGTAGATTTTGCTTTATGATCCATCATTGTCTTGTTGGAAGACAAATCTCCGTCCCAGTCTCAGGTCTTTTGCAGACTCCATCAGGTTTTCTCCCAGAATGGTCCTGTATTTGGCTCTATCCATCTTCCCATCAATTTTAACTTTCTTCCCTGTTCCTGCTGAAGAAAAGCAGGCCCAAACCATGATGCTGCTACCACCATGTTTGACAGTGGGGATGGTGTGTTTAGAGTGATGAGCTGTGTTGCTTTTACGCCAAACATAACGTTTTGCATTGTTGCCAAAAAGTTCAATTTTGGTTTCATCTGACCAGAGCACCTTCTTCCACATGTTTGGTGTGTCACCCAGGTGGCTTGTGGCAAACTTTAAACGACAATTTTTATGGATATCTTTAAGAAATGGCTTTCTTCTTGCCACTCTTCCATAAAGGCCAGATTTGTGCAATATACGACTGATTGTTGTCCTATGGACAGAGTGTCCCACCTCAGCTGTAGATCTCTGCAGTTCATCCAGAGTGATCATGGGCCTCTTGGCTGCATCTCTGATCAGTCTTCTCCTTGTATGAGCTGAAACGTTAGAGGGACGGCCAGGTCTTGGTAGATTTGCAGTGGTCTGATACTCCTTCCATTTCAATATTATCGCTTGCACAGTGCTCCTTGGGATGTTTAAAGCTTGGGAAATATTTTTGGATCCAAATCCGGCTTTAAAGTTCTTCACAACAGTATCTCGGACCTGCCTGGTGTGTTCCTTGTTCTTCATGATGCTCTCTGCGCTTTTAACGGACCTCTGAGACTATCACAGTGCAGGTGCATTTATACGGAGACTTGATTACACACAGGTGGATTGTATTTATCATCATTAGTCATTTAGGTCAACATTGGATCATTCAGAGATCAACACTGAACTTCTGGAGAGAGTTTGCTGCACTGAAAATAAAGGGGCTGAATAATTTTGCACGCCCAATTTTTCAATTTTTGATTTGTTAAAAATGTTTGAAATATCCAATAAATGTCGTTCCACTTCATGATTGTGTCCCACTTGTTGTTGATTCTTCACAAAGAAATACAGTTTTATATCTTTATGTTTGAAGCCTGAAATGTGGCAAAAGGTCGCAAAGTTCAAGGGGGCCGAATACTTTCGCAAGGCACTGTATATACTGTACTCTATACCATCTACTGCATCTTGTCATGTTTGTCATTTATTATCATGTCTTGTCCCTGTGCTCCCCATTCTATTCGTTTCCCTCTGCTGGTCTTATTTGGTTCTTTCCCTCCTTCTATCCCTCTCTCTCCCCCTCCCTCTCTCACTCTCTCGCTCTCTCTTCTCTCTATCGTTCCGTTCCTGCTCCCAGCTGTTCCTATTCCCCTAATCATCATTTAGTCTTCCCACACCTGTTCCCGATCCTTTCCCCTGATTAGAGTCCCTATTTATTCCTTTGTGTTCCGTTCCTGTCCCGTCGGTTCCTTGTTTAGTATTCACCATGCTGTGATTGCGTTTCGCCCTGTCCTGTCGTGTTTTTGCTGTGATTGTGTATCGCCCTGTCCTGTCGTGTTTTTTGCCTTCATCAGATGCTGCGTGTGAGCAGGTGTCTCTGTCAACTACGGCCTGCGCCTACCCGAAGCGACCTGCAGTCTGTGGCCGCTTCTCCAGTTATTCCCCTCTACAGACTAGAGGATTTCTGTTATTCCCTGTTTGGACTTAAATAAACTCTGTTTCTGTTAAGTCGCTTTTGGGTCCTCTTTCACCTGCATGACAGAAGGAACCGACCAAGGAATGGACCCAGCGACTTCAGACGCTCGTTACACTGCCGTCAAGATCCAAGGAGCCATGCTCGGCAGACACGAGCAGGAATTGTCTGCTGCTCGCCATGCCGTGGAGAACCTGGCCGCTCAGGTTTCCGACCTCTCTGGACAGTTCCAGAGTCTACGTCTCGTGCCACCTGTTACTTCCTGGCCTGCCGAGCCTCCAGAACCTAGGGTTAATAATCCACCTTGCTACTCCGGGCAGCCCACTGAGTGCCGCTCCTTTCTCACGCAGTGTGAGATTGTGTTCTCTCTCCAACCCAACACATACTCTAGAGAGAGAGCTCGGGTTGCTTACGTCATTTCACTCCTTACTGGCCGGGCTCGAGAATGGGGCACAGCTATCTGGGAGGCAAGGGCTGATTGCTCTAACAAGTTCCAGAACTTTAAAGAGGAGATGATTCGGGTTTTTGACCGTTCAGTTTTTGGTAGGGAGGCTTCTAGGGCCCTGGCTTCCTTATGCCAAGGTGAACGGTCCATAACGGATTATTCTATTGAGTTTCGCACTCTTGCTGCCTCTAGTGAGTGGAACGAGCCGGCGCTGCTCGCTCGTTTTCTGGAGGGACTCCACGCAGTGGTTAAGGATGAGATTCTCTCCCGGGAGGTTCCATCAGATGTGGACTCTTTGATTGCTCTCGCCATCCGCATAGAACGACGGGTAGATCTTCGTCACCGGGCTCGTGGAAGAGAGCTCGCATCAACGGTGTTTCCCTGCTCCGCATCGCAACCATCTCCCTCCTCTGGCTTTGAGACTGAGCCCATGCAGCTGGGAGGGATTCGCATCTCGACTAAGGAGAGGGAACGGAGGATCACCAACCGCCTGTGCCTCTATTGCGGAGTTGCTGGACATTTTGTTAATTCATGTCCAGTAAGAGGCCAGAGCCCATCAGTAAGCGGAGGGCTACTGGTGAGCGCTACTACTCAGGTCCCTTCATCTAGATCTTGTACTACTATGTCGGTCCATCTACGCTGGACCGGTTCGGTGCTACATGCAGTGCCTTGATTGACTCTGGGGCTGAGGGTTGTTTCATGGACGAAGCATGGGTTCGGAAACATAACATTCCTTTCAGACCGTTAGACAAGCCTACGCCCATGTTTGCCTTAGATGGTAGTCATCTTCCCAGTATCAAATTTGAGACACTACCTTTAACTCTCACAGTATCTGGTAACCACAGTGAGACTATTTCTTTTTTGATTTTCCGTTCACCGTTTACACCTGTTGTTTTGGGTCATCCCTGGCTAGTATGTCATAATCCTTCTATTAATTGGTCTAGTAATTCTATCCTATCCTGGAACGTTTCTTGTCATGTGAAGTGTTTAATGTCTGCCATCCCTCCCGTTTCTTCTGTCCCTACTTCTCAGGAGGAACCTGGCGATTTGACAGGAGTGCCGGAGGAATATCATGATCTGCGCACGGTCTTCAGTCGGTCCCGAGCCAACTCCCTTCCTCCTCACCGGTCGTATGATTGTAGTATTGATCTCCTTCCGGGGACCACTCCTCCTCGAGGTAGACTATACTCTCTGTCGGCTCCCGAACGTAAGGCTCTCGAGGATTATTTGTCTGTGTCTCTTGACGCCGGTACCATAGTGCCTTCTTCTTCTCCGGCCGGGGCGGGGTTCTTTTTGTTAAGAAGAAGGACGGTACTCTGCGCCCCTGCGTGGATTATCGAGGGCTGAATGACATAACGGTTAAGAATCGTTATCCGCTTCCCCTTATGTCATCAGCCTTCGAGATTCTGCAGGGAGCCAGGTACTTTACTAAGTTGGACCTTCGTAACGCTTACCATCTCGTGCGCATCAGAGAGGGGGACGAGTGGAAAACGGCGTTCAACACTCCGTTAGGGCATTTTGAGTACCGGGTTCTGCCGTTCGGTCTCGCCAATGCGCCAGCTGTTTTTCAGGCATTAGTTAATGATGTTCTGAGAGACATGCTGAACATCTTTGTTTTTGTCTATCTTGACGATATCCTGATTTTTTCTCCGTCACTCGAGATTCATGTTCAGCACGTTCGACGTGTTCTACAGCGCCTTTTAGAGAATTGTCTCTACGTAAAGGCTGAGAAGTGCTCTTTTCATGTCTCCTCCGTTACTTTTCTCGGTTCCGTTATTTCCGCTGAAGGCATTCAGATGGATTCCGCTAAGGTCCAAGCTGTCAGTGATTGGCCCGTTCCAAGGTCACGTGTCGAGTTGCAGCGCTTTTTAGGTTTCGCTAATTTCTTCGGCGTTTCATTCGTAATTTCGGTCAAGTTGCTGCCCCTCTCACAGCTCTTACTTCTGTCAAGACGTGTTTTAAGTGGTCCGGTTCCGCCCAGGGAGCTTTTGATCTTCTTAAAGAACGTTTTACGTCCGCTCCTATCCTCGTTACTCCTGACGTCACTAGACAATTCATTGTCGAGGTTGACGCTTCAGAGGTAGGCGTGGGAGCCATTCTATCCCAGCGCTTCCAGTCTGACGATAAGGTTCATCCTTGCGCTTATTTTTCTCATCGCCTGTCGCCATCTGAGCGCAACTATGATGTGGGTAACCGTGAACTGCTCGCCATCCGCTTAGCCCTAGGCGAATGGCGACAGTGGTTGGAGGGGGCGACAGTGGTTGGAGGGTTCCTTTTGTCGTTTGGACAGACCATAAGAACCTTGAGTACATCCGTTCTGCCAAACGACTTAATGCCCGTCAAGCTCGTTGGGCGTTGTTTTTCGCTCGTTTCGAGTTTGTGATTTCTTACCGTCCGGGTAGCAAGAACACCAAGCCTGATGCCTTATCCCGTCTGTTTAGTTCTTCTGTGGCTTCTACTGATCCCGAGGGGATTCTTCCTTATGGGCGTGTTGTCGGGTTAACAGTCTGGGGAATTGAAAGACAGGTTAAGCAAGCACTCACGCACACTGCGTCGCGCGCGCTTGTCCTAGTAACCTCCTTTTCGTTCCTGTTTCCACTCGTCTGGCTGTTCTTCAGTGGGCTCACTCTGCCAAGTTAGCTGGTCATCCCGGTGTTCGAGGCACTCTTGCGTCTATTCGCCAGCGCTTTTGGTGGCCGACTCAGGAGCGTGACACGCGCCGTTTCGTGGCTGCTTGTTCGGACTGCGCGCAGACTAAGTCGGGTAACTCTCCTCCTGCCGGTCGTCTCAGACCGCTCCCCATTCCTTCTCGACCATGGTCTCACATCGCCTTAGACTTCATTACCGGTCTGCCTTTGTCTGCGGGGAAGACTGTGATTCTTACGGTTGTCGATAGGTTCTCTAAGGCGGCACATTTCATTCCCCTCGCTAAACTTCCTTCCGCTAAGGAGACGGCACAAATCATTATTGAGAATGTACTCAGAATTCATGGCCTCCCGTTAGACGCCGTTTCAGACAGAGGCCCGCAATTCACGTCACAGTTTTGGAGGGAGTTCTGTCGTTTGATTGGTGCGTCCGTCAGTCTCTCTTCCGGGTTTCATCCCCAGTCTAACGGTCAAGCAGAGAGGGCCAATCAGACGATTGGTCGCATACTACGCAGCCTTTCTTTCAGAAACCCTGCGTCTTGGGCAGAACAGCTCCCCTGGGCAGAATACGCTCACAATTCGCTTCCTTCGTCTGCTACCGGGTTATCTCCGTTTCAGAGTAGTCTGGGTTACCAGCCTCCTCTGTTCTCATCCCAGCTTGCCGAGTCCAGCGTTCCCTCCGCTCAGCGTTCGTCCAACGTTGTGAGCGCACCTGGAGGAGGGTGAGGTCTGCACTTTGCCGTTACAGGGCACAGACGGTGAGAGCCGCCAATAAACGCAGGATTAAGAGTCCAAGGTATTGTTGCGGCCAGAGAGTGTGGCTTTCCACTCGCAACCTTCCTCTTACGACAGCTTCTCGTAAGTTGACTCCGCGGTTCATTGGTCCGTTCCGTGTCTCCCAGGTCGTCAATCCTGTCGCTGTGCGACTGCTTCTTCCGCGACATCTTCGTCGCGTCCATCCTGTCTTCCATGTCTCCTGTGTTAAGCCCTTTCTTCGCACCCCCGTTCGTCTTCCCTCCCCCTCCCGTCCTTGTCGAGAGCGCACCTATTTACAAGGTACATAAGATCATGGACATGCGTTCTCGGGGACGGGGTCACCAATACTTAGTGGATTGGGAGGGTTACGGTCCTGAGGAGAGGAGTTGGGTTCCGTCTCGGGACGTGCTGGACCGTTCACTCATCGATGATTTCCTCCGTTGCCGCCAGGATTCCTCCTCGAGTGCGCCAGGAGGCGCTCGGTGAGTGGGGGGTACTGTCATGTTTGTCATTTATTATCATGTCTTGTCCCTGTGCTCCCCATTCTATTCGTTTCCCTCTGCTGGTCTTATTTGGTTCTTTCCCTCCTTCTATCCCTCTCTCTCCCCCTCCCTCTCTCACTCTCTCGCTCTCTCTTCTCTCTATCGTTCCGTTCCTGCTCCCAGCTGTTCCTATTCCCCTAATCATCATTTAGTCTTCCCACACCTGTTCCCGATCCTTTCCCCTGATTAGAGTCCCTATTTATTCCTTTGTGTTCCGTTCCTGTCCCGTCGGTTCCTTGTTTAGTATTCACCATGCTGTGATTGCGTTTCGCCCTGTCCTGTCGTGTTTTTGCTGTGATTGTGTATCGCCCTGTCCTGTCGTGTTTTTTGCCTTCATCAGATGCTGCGTGTGAGCAGGTGTCTCTGTCAACTACGGCCTGCGCCTACCCGAAGCGACCTGCAGTCTGTGGCCGCTTCTCCAGTTATTCCCCTCTACAGACTAGAGGATTTCTGTTATTCCCTGTTTGGACTTAAATAAACTCTGTTTCTGTTAAGTCGCTTTTGGGTCCTCTTTCACCTGCATGACACATCTTGCCTATGCCGTTCGGCCATCGCTCATCCATATATTTTTATGTACATATTCTTATTAATTCCTTTACACTTGTGTGTATAAGGTAGTTGTTGTGAAATTTTTCGATTGCTTGTTAGATATTACTGCATGGCCGGAACTAGAAGCACAAGCATTTCGCTACACTCGCATTAATATCTGCTAACCATGTGTATGTGACCAATAAAATTTGATTTAATTTGAAAATTGAGGAAAGCTTTGACTATGTACAGTGAGTAGTGAGCATAGCCTTGCTATTGAGAAAGGCCGCCATAGACAGACCTGGCTCTCGTGAGAAGACAGGCTGTGTGCACACTGGACAACAAAACGAGATGGAAACTGAGCTGCACTTTATAACCTCCTGCCAAATAAACTCCCGTATCTATTAGGTGAAATAACACAGTGTGCCATCACAGCAGCAAGATTTGTGACCTGTGGCCACAAGGGAAACCAGTGAAGAACAAACACCAATGTAAATACAACGCATATTTATGTTTATTTATTATCCCTTTTGTACTTTAACTGTTTGCACATCGTTACAACACTGTATATAGACATAATGACATTTGACATTTCTCTATTCCTTTTAAACTTTCATGATTGTAATGTTTACTGTTAATTTCTGATGGTTTATTTCACTTGTATGAACTAATTCACTTGCTTTTGCAAAGTAAACTTGTTTCCCATGCCGATAAAGCCCTTAATTGAATTGAAAGAGTGAAGGAGAGAGAGAGAGAGAGAGAGAGAGAGAGAGAGAGAGAGAGAGAGAGAGAGAGAGAGAGAGAGAGAGAGAGAGAGAGAGAGAGAGAGAGAGAGAGAGAGAGAGAGAGAGGGAGAGAGACAGAGAGAGACAGAGAGAGAGAAAGGAAATCAGAGAGAGACCTCCCCTCTAACACAAAGCGGCAGCCTGCCTTTCTCATACTGCCGCACAGGCCCTAGCTGTCTGGGTCTGAGTCTCCCTCTCCTCTCAATCTCCCTCCCCCTCTCTCTCTCCATCCCCGCCACACATTCCTCCAGCACCCAGGATTATTATTGGAGGAAATTTATAGGGCCATTTATTTCACTGGATTTGAATGACATCGGTTCTGGTTGAGTGGGCCTAGCGCAAACTCCCGGGCCATGTGGGCCAGGGAAAACAGAGCAGGGGATAAATCAAGACAGAGAGGAGGAGAGAAAAAAGAGATTTTTCATATTGTTGCCCTTCAATGCAGGTCTGAGCAGTTGTATTGCTCAATAACATATTGTGTATGCGTAAAAATGTAACAGCACATGCTGTCGCCTTTTACTCTCTTGCTCTCTCTCTCTCTGCAGACGCATCCGCATGCCACTGGGCCACAGATCACTCGGTTGCCTGTCTGCATTGCACACAGGAATGTGTGAAGTTAAAGAAAGGAAGCATATTACACAGCAAGGAGAGGGCCAAGCCCTAGAGGAATGGGGGGGGGGTCACAAGACAAAAGTCGGAAGCCAATTTACAGGAATATCACCTCGAAGCACTGAGGCAGGCAGTGAGATGAAGGGTCCTGCACAGCTGCATGGGCCAGGAGCGCTTCTCAGTCCCCTCTACAAACTTGAGGAATCCAGCTCTCTAATGTAATCTCCTCTAACCCCCCCCATCTCCATTTAATACACACAAACAAACACCAAACCCCACAGGTGTCAGGGGCTGCTAATCATAGAGCAGAAGGGCAGAGAAGAGCACGAGGGGTGTGTCTGTGTCTGCCTGTCTGTGTGTATCTACAGTAGGTCTCAGTACGAGAATGGGCTGCTATAGTAGAGAAAGGATATAGTATTGACCAGGTGGAGTCTAGCTAGTAGCAAGTGGACCACCCACTCACTGCATCCACTATCCATGCCCCACTCAGCAGGGGGAGCTATACTGCTAAACTGATAACACTATTCAGTTCACAGGGCTGTCTGACTGAGTGGGTCTGAGTGTCTTGAGTTCAGACATGTGCAAATCCCTTGTGTAGGCTGCACCAGCTGCAGCTGCAGTGCGTCAGCCAAGGTACTGACATATTGTCTTTGTGCTCCAGGCCAGACTGTTTCACCACCACAGCATTGCAGGCGGAAGCCAGCCAAACATGGGAAGGTGTGACTGCTGGGGAGGGAGGGCTGATCGGAAGTGTCTGGTCTGGTCCCTCCCTTCTGAGGCCCTGGGTAGGCTGGGGGTGATTACTGTCTCTTGGCCCTGATAGAGGCCCCTGTGGTGGGTAGGGAATGATTATGAGCCTCAGTAAGGGAGGAAGGTGTATTAGTGTTTGTAAAGGGCATTGCCACAGTTTGGGTGTTTTTTAGGATTATAGAAAGGGTTAGGGCTGACATACAGGTATTTAGGACTGTGGGTTGGAGAAGCTGCGGGTGGGGGATGCATGAGTAGGGGCTGGTGGAATGGCTGTAAGGAGCTGGGGCTGAGACTGAGGACGAACGGGACTTCCCTGGGCAGAGGAGAGGAGGCGGCCTGGAATGTCCCTCTCCCTGAGGGGAGTTCACCACGCACACCTGGGCTCTCTGGGTAAAACAGCAGATACCAGGGACACATCGGGGGGAGGGGGAGCAGAGAGGAGCTTCTAGAAATGTACAGTATAATTCAGCTGTTAAATAAGTACTGAAGTAAGCGTGTACAGTATTATACTGAGTTAATCATTTCCTTCTGTACACCACACCATGTGGAAATAAATGTGGAATGGTCCGACTGAATGCCACTTTGGGTACCTTAGCGTCTATTCTTATGTAGGACAATTTTATGCGTGCATGTTATCCTCCATGTAATATTGACCCCTTTCCAGTTGGAAACCCTCCTGAGGTAACCTGAGTCTTGTTTGCACTGCACATCCCAACACAAACACCCCCTGTCCTCCCCATCCGGGCTTTGCCGAGACTCTTCTGCATGGCTCTGTGCAGCTGCAGATGTGCTAGTGCCGGGAACTCCATGGCCAGTGAGTGACACTGACGGCTGTCCCGGGAGGAGGGTGTGGAGGATGAGGGTGGTGGTGGGGGGGGGGCGATAATCCCCATCACCAATAATGACCCTTCTTCAAAGCAAACATCCCCCACCCCCAAACCCCGCCCCTTCTCTCCAAAATCTCTGCCTCCCTCCTATCCAAATCACAGCGGCCCTTCAGATCCCTGTGTGTGTGCGTGTGTGTGTATGTGTTAATGTGTGTGCACATTCGTGCATGAGCGCGTGTGTGTATGTATGTGCATGCTCCCACAAAAACTATATGCTAGGCTTGCAGCCTGGTATCTGTGGTTGCCTTAGAGAGAAACAGCCCCAAAACATTTCAGGAGACGCACTCATTTGAGGTCTGGGGGTTTCTCTGTTTGGGGTCCAGGATAAGCCTATCAGACACCAGCCATTTCAGACCCTTCACTGCTGAACACAAATCTGTGCACACACATACACACGAACGCATGCACTCATGCGCACACATGAGCACACACACACACAGACTTACAGAGGGAAGTGTGCGTAGCTCACACACCCACAGCTCAACAACACTTTGTCCAAGGGTCAGTAAGTGGGAAAACATGGAGTCAGCCGTTCTCACCATTCAACGCTGAAACAACAAACAGCGGGAATCCCAATGGGACAACTTTATTTACACGTTTATGTATCGAGGACCAAAAGCAACTTGTTGTTGGCTATCAAAATAATGAATCATGTTTACTGCCTTGGCAGGAAATATCAAATATTACAACAGCCTAATACACAGCATATAACAAATAATACACAATATTAGCACATTTCAGGCACCTTGTTTAAATGTGACTGTAGATTAGCATATCATGGTGGCTATCCTTTCCTCAGGACCCTTGAGACATTAACTTATGTGAGGTATTTCTTCCTAAAAGGTCTACTCATGTCTGCTCTGATTCCCTGGTCCTCAGCCCTCCAAGACTACAGTTTAGACTAGAGGCTAGGCTTCAACACCTCGGAGGCCCACTACCCTCCACTCCACAGCCCTGAGAGCACAGTGTATCAGTGTCAGACCCCTGTGGCCTGACGACCTGATACTCTGACCCAGCGCTCCTGTCAAGTGAGACCCACTGAGAGCATTCCTGCTGTGGGAGTCGAGGGGCTGGTCAGTGGCGATGTTGGGGGACTGGTGGGGGAACAGCAGAGCCGAGACCACCACCCACCGTGCATTCCACGGTCGCTGATCCTCTGGAAGGCTTGCCATTAGCTAATTTGCATCAGTAAACAGGCGAGTGGCTTCCTCAAAGGCCCATCGACAATGAGGCATGACGCGGGAATACCTCTCAACGTGTGTGTGTGTGCGTGTGGGGGGGGGGTAGAGGTGTGTGTACGTGTATGTTTCTTCTCCCATCTCGAGGTGCCAGGTGCTCTTACACTCCAGCACCACATAGGGGAGCTACAGCTTTTTACAAGTCAGACAGACAGACAGACAGACAGACAGACAGACAGACAGACAGACAGACAGACAGACAGACAGACAGACAGACAGACAGACAGACAGACAGACAGACAGACAGACAGACAGACAGACAGACAGACAGACAGACAGACAGACAGACAGACAGACAGACAGACAGACAGACAGACAGACCAGATCAGATCAGATCAGATCAGATCAGATCAGATCAGATCTGTCCAGCACTACACTGCAATCCAACAAACCAGAGTTTGGAACATGCATTTGCAGGAAAGATTCAAATGTTCACTCTCCACGATATGTGACATGTCCTCATTGTGCCATTGGAGAGGTTATTAATATGAATAGGGGTGAAATCACATAATTTCACCAATAATACTCATGAGGAGGACACAAAACCTAAATGACTTTTATAAACCACACCAATACAATTCATACTGAGCTTGATTTTATGATTTTATGTACTGCACTAGATTTTATGTAGGCCTACTTTTAATGTAACATGTCCTTGAGTGTTCTGAAAGGAATCTGCCAAATAAAAGGTATTATTATTCATATTATTATTATTATTACTACTATATGCATACAGTCACTACCAGGAAACTCATCTTCATTTCAAGGTTACATTTATATATTGGTGTAAATATAGTTATGGGGGCATGTTTTATTGAACAATACAAAAGTTAAATATACAAAAATATATCCCTAACATTTACTGATATAAACTGCTCACAGATCCAAACAGATCTACAAGAGTTGTTAAAAAAAAAGGAATAGGAAAATATGTTTTTTTGAAAACATGTTAGTCACTTAGTCCAACACAGCTCTGTAGCTATGACAATGACGTAAGAGAAAGGCATTCTGCGTGCTACGACATGTAATAAATATCATTACATTCATTCTGGGCCATGCCAACCTCTGAGACACATTGGATGAATGAAGACAAATGAACTGAGAAATCCAAACATACATTTTTTTTCCTCAAATGAATTACTGTGTTTTGCCTATTCTTCTGTAGCCATGATTGAGAAGGATTTGTTGTTTTCTGAGGGTCTCTGTTTGTTTGTCATAGATCCCACCGATACTTTTACAGGGTGTGTGTGGGTAAAGAGGGATGTGGGCTCCTGAAATATAGGTGAAGGAGCTGAAAATAGGGCGCAAACACTATTTTTAAAGGGTAGAACACACACATGACTCGAGTTGAGCACAACACTATCATTCCCCTGCTCAATACCTAAATACATGTTTTATTCAAGCTTTTCTGTTGTCCAACAGGAGTTTTCTAGAGGACCCTATCAGGTATTTTGTTATTAGAGCAACACGATGAGAAGTTGAGAGAATTCATTTTAGTTCAGAGTTCACACATTTAATATTTATGATCAATGAATCAGAATGAATGTGTTTCAAATGAATAAAACATGAATATTTAAATATTTGCAGCATAGCTAATAAGATCTAAATTGATTGTTTTCTCTATGTATCATTCATCAAATTAAGGTTTGGAACGGGTTTTTTTAATCGAAGCCTATATGGAAATATGTATGTATGGAACATGAATAGTTTCCATACCAAGATCTTACAGAGAAACACACAATATGGGCCTATTATACCACAGTAAAATAAATACATATATAGTCATGTGTGTGTATATATATATCATACATAGGTTACTAATATCTGAAAGTACATTTCCAATTTAGATTAAATGAATTAAATTCATTTAATTTACCCCCCCTCCACCCAAAACATTTACCTTTATTTAACTAGGCATGTCAGTTAAGAACAAATTATTATTTACAATCGTATTGTCGCCCTTCAATGCCATACCAGGACGATGCTGGGCCAATTGTGCGCCACCCTATGGGACCCCCAATCACGGTCTGTAGTGACGCCTCCAGCACTGAGATGCAGTTCCTTAGACCACTGCACCACTCTGCAATATTTGATGTTATGTAAATGCTGTAATCGCAGAGCTTTTGTAATCCTCTTCATTCATTTTGGGAGGGGTCACAAGTAATTCTCTTTTTCATGTGTTTTAAACCAAAATCTCTAATATTACTCATCTTTGTAGTGAGTTTAAAAATGTTTTTTTAAATGTATGACACAAATGTAAATGAATTGATTCCATTTAATAACATAATACATAACCTCATCCCTAAAATGATGAAGTGAATGCATAATTAGAAGAAAGGAATGATTCCAATATATGATAAATGTGATTGAAAATTACCCAAAGAATTGTAGTGTGCCGAAATAACATTAGTGTTGCACTTCCTATAGATCCCATTTCTGTTTTGATGAGACTAATGAATGACAAATATAGTAAATTAGCATTATTGATCAATTATGGATAGATTTAAAATTGTGTTCTCATACAAAATGTATTTATAAAAGTGATGAAAAATATTTAACGTAAAGTTAAATAAATTCATGAATCATGTTTTCTAAATAATTAAATATTGCTTTAAAAAAATGTGTTGAATATATTTTAAATTGTAATCTTTATTTACTTTCCACAAAATCAACAGCCAATTTTTATACAGAAACTGAATTTTTGGGCGTTTGTAAATCGAAGAGCCGAGCTGAGGAAACCTTTTCATTAGAAACAGGACATGTAATCTGGAATCTTTGTTTTCCTTCTGGGCTCAAATGTTCCTCGCTTCCACGACAACGGGTGAACGGATGCAAATGGAGGAAATGTTTGGCATCACGAACACAACAGTACTGCTTGTGTTAGAACTAGGAGCCATGCAGCCATGTGGTCTGCCTCTGCCTTCCTAACCAAGGTTGTATCCCAAATGGCGTCCTACTTTTGGGCCCACCATGGTCAAAAGTAGTGCACTATAAAAGGGAATTGGGTGCCATTAGGGAGATCAACCAGGCCACGAAGTGCCCCCCTAATCTGACACAGACCCCTAGACCCCCCCTCCTGAATAGAGTTTTCTAGAACTGTCCGGTCAGGGGTGAGAGAGTGTCAGTTTAGCTCCCCCAGCGAACACAAGTCAACATGCCATAATCCTCCCATCACCTGATGTTACACTGCACCCGGCCTGCAATTAGCCAGCCGGCCTAAGCCACCCACACCCCACTGAGATATAGGGCTACGGCTGGAGCTGGGTCTGGGCATGAAGCTCTGGGCCCCTATTCATAAAGCGTCTTAGAGTAGGAGTGCTGATATAGGATCAGTTTTGCCTTTCTGATTATAATGAATTGACAGGGGACCTGATCTTAGATCAGCACTCCTAATCCGAGATGCTTTCTGAAATCGGCCCTTAGGTAGAGACCCATGGCACTGGGTGGGTATGGAGCTCTGAGTTGGAGCTGCTGGTGTTACAGGCAGGTTTCCATGGCTCTGTGCCGACCGGCCCGGGCCTGGCTGCATGGCCCCTCATCTCTCACTATCACCACGCTGGTGGGGAAGAGATCAAAACAAACACGTGGTGGCGGGCACGGCCTGAGATGATGAATGACTGTAATCAGTATCAGGCGACTCACACTGCTCTCCCATTGGCAGAGCTTGGCGAGCTGAGGTTTGACGGATTCCCTGAGCCGCAGAGTGACAGGCTACACACAGTGGGATCTGTGACCTGGATCACCATCCGAGACTAGAGAGGTAACAGATCAGAGCAAGGCTCCGGCTACTTAACATAAAATATCCCCCTTCTTTACTGTGGAGCTGTCCACAGATATATGGTGCCGAGCCTCTGAATGCAAGCAGTTGTAAAGGGAAAATGTCAGAGGGAGAAATGGGAAACGTACCAGTTTAAGCAGATGTTTTGGTGATGGTGGTGGGCGCCGGCCCTGAAACAAATTGATGGGTTAGGGAAGGGAATTCCTGGGGCTTCGGAATCGAACTGGCCCCCATTCTCCACATTGTTTAGGGACCATGTGATTTCCCGCCCTTCATCTGGGGAAGGCAGCAGCAAGGGGGATGAGGAGCACAGGAAGCAGCAATCTCTCTCTCGCCTCGACCCAACCATCCCGAAACAGCCGTTACTCATAAACAAAAAGCCATATTGTAGCTAATTTTCCTGTCTGCTCTCAACTCTACAGTGTGTTACCGACGTGGGTGTGGGGGCGTTGTGTAGTGTGGGTATCAGCATTGCAGAGGCTGGATCTCTACGCCTATGATCCCCAATTTCACTGTCTGTGCTCTGTGTGGGGTGCAGGGGTGAGGCTTCCCCAAATGGACATGTTATCCATTTCCTGCTCATGGTGAGTCGAGATCTGGTCCCACAGTGACAGACCGAAACGGCACGTTAAACTCCAACAAAAAAAACATCCAGTGTTTCGCATTCAGGGGGTTTCGAGCGGTCATCATGTAAACCTCCCTGAGGTAGGGCCGTTCCTCTGGACAACCTATGGGGCCGGGCGGTGGGCCGGAGGATGAAGAGAAGGAGGAACCGGTGATTGGGTTCCAGCTCCTGAAAGGTGCATTTAGAGACTGGACTGATGTAAAAGGAAGTAGTCACTCAGCTACATTCAGGAACGCAGCGGAACAGGATTTAGCAACCGCACTGAGTTGGACATGACACCATTTAAACAGCATTATTAATCGCTGCTGCAGGGGCTCCTAAGGAAGAAAACACCATGGTGATAAATGATACACACACTCAACATGGGCCTGTCTGTAATGGCCTTTGACTGGGGTCTGTGCAGACAAGGCTCTGGTTCAAGTTGATGAAAGTAAAGGCCATGAGTAGTGAGGACTGAACATGCAGCAGGCCACGGAGGCATGGGGCTATAAGGGAGAGGAGGGGGGGGGGGGAGCTCCTATAGTGTCTAAGACCCCCTCTGCCAGAAACAACATCAGGCCTTCTCATATTCAAATAAATACTGAGCGAAGGGGGTAGCAGGGATGGGCAGGGAGAGGGGGACCGAGGGGGGGTGACAGGGGGAGTAAGATGGCTTCTCTACTACATTAAAGCCTATTTAGGCTCATGGGGCTAGCTGAGAAGAAGAAAGCAGGCAGTGACAGATTTATAATGAGCACAGACCTTGCCCTTGCATTTAATACCAGGCTTAAGTCGTATTAGAGACACACAAAAAAAACAGATCCTGTTCAGCTCAGCACAGGTCATGAGGAAGAAAGGCCTTAATTAATTTGGGAGATCACCGAGGGCCCAGCTCCATATCATCGGTTCTTTGTGGCAGGAATGCAAGCTATTTACGGGAAGTTCAATTGGAGGCAGGGAGAGGAGAGGTGCTGACGTCCCGGCCGCTTCCCCACAGATAGGAAAAGGATACTTTTCAAAAGCTAAAAGCTTCCCAGTTTTAAAACAAAGGTGGGGGGGGGGAGAGAAGAAGTGATTTTGAAAAGGGATCGGTTCTACCCTCCTCTCCTCCAGACATTCCAGGCTGTTTCTGCACACCTCTTCTCGCTCTCTTTCTTTCTCTCTCTGAGAAATCTGCTTAAGCACCGCACGATGACATTCATAAAGACTAAACTCAGTACTACCTTTTCTCTGAACACATGCATTGGCCTTCTGTAGCTCAGTTGGTAGAGCATGGCGCTTGTAACGCCAGGGTAGTGGGTTCGATCCCCGGGACCACCCATACGTAGAATGTATGCACACATGACTGTAAGTCGCTTTGGATAAAAGCGTCTGCTAAATGGCATATATTATTATTATTATATTAACATGATAGGCCTATCAATGAGGGGTTAATGGCTGCCACTCAGTCTGCCTCTGTCCCAATTGTTCTACCTCAGGCTGTGCCTTGGGGTTGGCAGGCAAAGCTGCATCAGAGCTGAGGTGAGATGCATAGGGACTGGTGAGAGCACTGGGCTGGCTGGTCAGGCTGTTCAGACGTGTTGAAGGGCACAGTTGGCAGCTGTCAGGCCTATATTTGTTAACTCTGTAAAGACATGTGGAGAGAAGACCATCCTTCCCAAAATAAACAAACCGGGTTGGCACACATCTTCGAAAGAAAGAAAGAATGAAAGAAAGAAAGAAAGAAAGAAAGAAAGAAAGAAAGAAAGAAAGAAAGAAAGAAAGAAAGAAAGAAAGAAAGAAAGAAAGAAAGAAAGAAAGAAAGAAAGAAAGAAAGAAAGAAAGAAAGAAAGAAAGAAAGAAAGAAAGAAAGAAAGAAAGAAAGAAAGAAAGAAAGAAAGAAAGAAAGAAAGAAAGAAAGAAAGAAAGAGAGAGAGAGAGAGAGAGAGAGAGAGAGAGAGAGAGAGAGAGAGAGAGAAAGAAAGAAAGAGAGAAAGGAAAAGAAAGAAATAGCCAGGTTGAGGAAGCAGGCAGAGGAAGTGATTTGGTCTAAGTGGATGTACTTTAAATGATACTGTGGTGCTTTTACCAGGGTCTTGATGGCTTAATGTCATCAAGGTTGGTTGAACTCACCAAGATGACATCGTTAGCTTTCAGTCATCATACAGCTTCTTTTCTTTTTTTTAAATGGAGGTATGAAAATACAAAACAATGGTTTTATGGCTCAATTTATTCATAGTAGTTCACTGTAGTAGTATTATTTTTGACATTTTGATTGTAAAAGACAAGCAATGTCTGTGATTCATATTCCCCACTACTACACAAACACATCACTGTGTACTATAACCAGACTAACACAGATGAAGAGAGAGGGGTGTATTAGCTCTTCATGTGAGCATGTGTGTTGACTTCTTACATAACCTGTAAGAACTGTACAAAGCATTATTCATGGAAACATACATTCAAGAATACAGGCCTTATGTTTGGTCAATTCCTGTATCCAGTAAATGGAGATATATACACCAGGAGGTTCTTTCATCATGGCCTCAACACTTCTCACTTCTTCATCCACAAAGCACCTGCTCTTTCCATCCTTCCAGATTCAAACTCAACCGACAGCACGTGTCAACCTGTGAGTGTAAGAATCATTTTACGGACACACCAGCCAAACCTATTAACAAATATTAAAAGAAGTATTAAACACTCAGACTCAATTAGCAAAAGTTTTTAAATAAAAAAAAATAAAAAACATATTAGCCTATCACATCGCTCTCCACAAATGAGCAATCACTGGTTAAAAATCGTGCTGTGATTCGTGATTAGAAATGTGGGTTATTAGTGTGTTGGAATTTGCCCTGGTCTGGACACTAAGGGATGATGGTCAGACACCATTTTGTTCGTGTCCATTGTGTTTTTATGGCCATCCATGTCCGTTTTCAAAGATGACCAAACTCAAAAGGGTTGAACAGGAAAGGTAGATTTTCAAGCCAACAAGGAAACGTGTTGTACTTTACATTTTCCAAAAGCTATTCATTCCTTTTATGTTTTCAACTTTTGTCACATGTTCGGTCACATGCAATTTTCATTTAATCGCAAAAATATTCCAACAATTTACCAATCACAAATATACGATATTAAGTCTTCACCCAAGGGATAAAAAGAGTCTCTCAGAAGAATCAATTCACATCTTGCATGGAATTTAAAATAAAGTGCAGAGCAGTCAAAGTGCCTTTGAAACAGATTATCCCTGACGGGTCTACAGTGACACGAAGCACCTGTGTGGCTGGTCATCATGGTCCCATGCTGTACTGTGTCCACTGGTAAGGTTATCCCCACATATAGATTTAAAAACACCTGTTGGGCGGCTTCTGGCACAAGACTAGAAAGCAACTCGCTCTTTACGGCTTTTGTGTCTGCAAGTTTCCTGGCAACTGAAGTCAGGGGCTATGTAAGCTACCATTTTAGTTCGTTATCGAATTCGTGCTCATTTGTCAAATGAATAGGCCTACTTTTCTGATAAGAGGGTGTGGGGGGGGGTTACTATCCTTAAATTCAGCGCATAAGTAGCATAATCTTGATGGGAAATTATTCATGTTTCACCACACAAAAACAACTTGTCACATCACAAAAATGAATGATGCATGTCGTTTCGAATTATTCGATATCTCAGTTTACGCCGCGGGTTATTTACTATTGTGACATCTGAATCGAAATCTGAACAAATAGCTTATGAACTAACGTAAATGAAAATCGAATAATTGTGGTAATTTAAAGCTCATATTGATCGACCGAAATAACGGAAACATTATCCAAATTTGTTTTCTGATGGCTGGGTAACGAAATTCTAAATTAATAATCCCATCATACGAATTTAATCGATTTCAGAGAGTAGTCCGCCACATTGGTTTATTAACGAAGAAGCCAATAATTTCTTACAGTCAAATATTTTTGAGTAATGAGTAGCCTAAAGCAAATTGCACCGATTGTCAGGTGGCATGTAAATCCTAACCTCGATCATGTTGTATTGTATCTATCAATGCGTGTATAAAGACATCAAACAAAGAGGTGCATGAGAAAGAGGTTATGAGAAAGAGGTCCATTTTCCCATTTGGAACCAGTAGCAGAAATGCCTTTACATGAAACAGAATGGGCAACGAATTCAAATCTGGTGCTATTATTAATTCAACGTTGAAATTAGTTTGTATGTAAACCCATATCGATCACATCTCTCGAATTAAAATCGTACAGGGGAACGGTGACAATAATTTGATAGACAATAATGACCAGTGGACCTATTTAGACAATTAAACAAATAACGTTTTGTATATTGATGGCTTTTTATTTAATTGGTTATATGTGCACTATTGGCTGTTAATTAATTACTTCTAAATGTTCGTGGAAAGACAGGACACCACGACCAGGTTAGGCAGCAGCTACTCAGCAAGTCAACTGTCAGCGGTCAACTAGCTGACTTCCTCTCTGTCTAATTCCAAGATTTAGACCAATATTTACATAAGATATACTTTTATATATGGAGCGCGCCGGGTTAGTCCCAACAGTTTCAGTCACGCTGCATGAATGTTAGAATTATTGTTTTATGATCCTTGGACACCACTTGATTTATCGTCTGTTAATTGATCTAAAGTCCTCATTAACATCGAACCTTTTTGCCTCGGCGGTTATGCAGATATAGAAAATAGTTACTGGACAGTCGTTGAAGATGCATTATGGTCCAAAATGTATTTTTAAATTCAATAGAACCAGATTCTAAAAAGCAAACATAAAAAAACGCTCACGTGGTTGTGTTCTAGAATTAGTCAATGATTTTCATAGTTCTGGATCAGTTAACCGCAAACTGCAATCGAGTCGTGTATTGAGTCAAGCATTCCCACATCGCACCTAGACGTTTGATAACACACAGAGATAGCAGAGAACATGCCTAAACCGATACCGTGTGTCCTAAGTTATTTAATGAGGCATGGACTGGGGCTCTTGTTTTAGCGATATATCATGTAACCACAACAGAGGACTATTTAGCACATCGCTTTGGACCACACAGGACTTAGCAAATATATCAACAGGAGACTACGGCACCGTCAAACTTTTGACAGCGGCAAAAACAACATGCGCAACGGTGTCAACAAACAGCGATAAGACTGAAGAGATCTATAATAATCACATCAACAACTTTAAAAGACTAATTACTTCGAATCTGGTAGACTATAGGCCTAAATCATAAATGATGTTTTAAGATCTAATAAAAAATCAACTCTATACCAGGCTACATAACCTATGCCTCTTTCTTTTTTTCAGAGACGACACAACAATACATCAGCCCTATGGGTAAACGGAAATGATAAACAAGCGATGGTTAGCGATATAAATTAGGCCTACATTGCGCAAGACATGCATAACGCACAATGACAGTGGAATATAAATATTACTGGGACCAGCGTAAATGACGTCTTAAAGAAACACAGAAGGACAGACACTGGACCATTTTACATACATGGGAGAAAGTAGTGATAAGAGGTAGTAAGACAAGAGAGAAATACGTGTTGACAGCGTTTTTCGTCCATGTTGTGGCTCAGGTTTATTCACTTCATCCTCACCAAATAGGCTATGCTATCTGTTCAGAGAACGGGACAACTCGCCAAATATATTCATGTAATATTTATTTTGAGATGATAGGCTAATAAAAAACAAGTCATGTAAGCCTGTGTCTAAATCTTTCAACTGGATATTATCAGAGTTGTCTATATTCCAACTCCGAGTGTTCAAAATAAATATAGGCTATGTCCCTACAAAAAAACTCATACAATTCAAAAGCCTATATGCTGGTAGGCTACACAATATAATGTGTTCCAAAACTGTGCATATCCTCATTTTAAATTCCTAATGTACAATCATTGCAAGAGCTCGGGACTATAACGTTCTATCTGCATGTTCCTCAAAATGTAGTTATGGACATAACATTGAACGAAACAAGGCTCTCTACCTACATAGTACTCTCAATACCCCCAACTCATGTTGTTAAGTTCAAAAGAATGCAAGATCGAAATTGGTGCCACAATTCAAACCATGGAACTTTAAAGACAATTATCTCAGAATCATCTTTTTGCAGGTAGAACCTTATAGTCACAAGCGCTCGATTGGGCACGTTTAAATGCTTTGAGCAAACCCCGGATATACATTGGTGCCTGTGCCACAGTTCATATTGCGCGTGTCACTTCGAGACATGGTTTGCCCCCCCAAAAAATGTTTCTGGGCAATCAATATAGGCCTACTTAATGAAAAAGCGTTCGGCTTTCCGTAGAATAAGAAGCACACCTGAAAACGAATCTTCGAAAAATATATAATAATAAACAAAACATATAATATAGGCTATGCTATATAATATTATTACATCACTAGGCCTACCTATAGGGCTAGTTTGATGGGTTCGTTGTTTTTTTTAATGGCATTAGATCGGGCACAAATTAGAAAATAAAGGAATGGAGTCACATATTTGTCAAATCACTGGTGTAAAAGGTCCATTACAAACCGAGGGCAATATGAAGGTTGTTGGATATCAAACATAGGCCAAGATTATAGAATTGCAATTTGGCTTTTGATATTTACACTCTTGGCTCCACGACACTCTTGAGACGTGTGAACAATAATAGGCCTGGATGCTTCTTGAAACAACATACAAACCAAGAGAACTGCAAACAGCGAGATGAGTAAAAATACGTTAGCTCAACACCCCTTCCTTTTGTCCCCGGTTTCCTGCAGTTGGAGTTCAATGGCACTGCGGTCCCTGTGCGCGGCTCCTTATCCAGACGGAATATCGACGTTACTGATGGGGATGATGCTCCGGATTTGGACAATATCCACTATAAGGCCTCTTCCGATGCGTCAACATCCAAATTCGAGAATCTATTATTTCCCAATTTATAACCAACATACAGAAGGACGAAATCAATTACATTACGATACTTGGTCAAATTAACACAGTTTAATTAAGCACGGTAAAACAGGCAATATTTATGCGTAAGGCCTACACATCATTATTGCTGGGCTAATGTTAAATGGGTATACCTCATTGGTGGTTATAGCCAACATCGGAATAACGACAGATACATCTCGTCTACTATAACTGAAATATAAAACATAGAAATAATCATTATTTTATGTTTTTGTTGATAATTTGCAGGCTAACTGATCCATGCCGCCTGTTTAAGACAAGCCTAGAAGTTTGATCGTGAAATATAGCCTACATCTTTTGACGATGGATGAATAGAACACGATTTTAACAGCATAATTCATGCAAACAAACCAGGGAAATCTATTTTAAAAGGAAGACTTCTGAATACGTTCACAAATACACGAACAAGGGTGTAATAACCTAGTAGGTAGCCTAAATTATAGGGTTTGAAATAACCTCAATAGAATAATTTAATTGTAGCCGACCAACAAATTAACCCTTAAAGTGGCACACCAAGAAATATATAGACTATGAAAAAATATTTCTGAAAACTATCTGTAGGCCTATTTAGCCTTAATACAGGCCACAAATTAATCATTTGCATTTTCATGACTTAACATTTGATAGTTAACGCATTGCAAACATCTCAACTAGCCGGTTAACTGCCCAATTAGGGTAGACTTAATCTTTTTTTTAAATGCATTAACATTGTCTGCTTCAGTGATTTATAATGAAGACAGGCCTACTTGAGGACTGATATCAAATATGAAGAAAATGATAGGCCTACATGCGTTCCAAAATATGAATATTCAAATGTATGTAAATGTATGTGTTTACGGTTCATATGCTCATAATACCTGAAAAATAACATCGACTGAATCATATTGAACATAACAGGCATACAATAAATTAGCTACTGATATGAATGTGAAAATGTTTTCTATTTGCACAGACCAAAAAATAACACAACAATATTTCTCTATTGTCAATAATAGCTAGCTTTGACTAAACATTGCTTTAATGGGCAACGCAACCGCCTGGTAGAGCATCTTTTTCAAGAGTTCCTAAAATTATAAAACAATATTTTTAGAATTTCATCATTACAAAATGATGTGTCAGAGGTCAACAACATTTTACACACAATTAGTACCCTACTGAAAATGCGTGATTAACAAGGTTAGGTTTAGCTAACCTTCCAACATTCACCTCCTTTCAACCATCTTTGAATGTGTGTTTGACAAAATAAAGGAGTTCGCTCGTGAAAACCACATGATCCTTTGACTAACTGGCATTGGATGAGATAAAAAAAAATATTCCTCACAAAATTCATATGTTTAATTTAATTTAATTTAAAATTGGTTGAGCTGCATGTTAATCGGTTAGGGAACTTGCCCCCAAGTGCTCAATGAAGTGAATCGGAATATGCTATGGAGGATGTCTTGCTGCACCTAGAGACTGGAGAGCTAATGTAGGCCTATTGCTAATTACTTTCCATAACACACTAGTAACAACGACGGGATGCTTCTCACTGCGCACAACAGAACTGCAAAAAAACTTTAGAGGTACTACGGTAAGCTATGCGAAGAAGCAACAGGCACACCTGGTGTAGAGTGAGGAGCCAGCAGGAGTCGTAACAGGAAACATGGCCGGGGCTGTGGAGTCCCGCGAAACTTAACCACGCTTTGAATAAATGTAAAATACCCGATTCAAATGTTCAGGAAACATTTCCATTATAATTACAATGAATATGGACATTACAAAAGGGTTAAACGTTTGGTGCAGTATAGCCTATCCACCAATGCGTTGGGTTACACCTATTTAGTTTCTTATTCGCGATGTGAAAGTAGTCCTATATAACCTACCTATAGGTTTATAGGGTTTAACATTTATAGTCTAATTGAGTTTGTGAGTGAAATTAAAACACTGACAGGCTCAACATCAGGAAACTCATTCGGAAATATGTTTATACTATGTCCATTCAAGTGTCCTGGTAGCCTAATGAAAATATGTTTTAATATGACAAACCATTTCTCTCAATAATTCGGAAATGTATCTATTAACTCGTCTTAAGTATTCATGCAAAACGCATGAATAAGTCCACTGTTTTCATTCTTCTCCCACCAGTGCGCCAAGGCCTTCAATCGAATTCCTAAACAGTCTTCCTATTTGATCAGGTTCTGTATTTTGTCTGTTATCACCTGGGTATTTACAAAGGACGCTTCCGACTTGGCAACGATGAAGTGAGTTGGTATCAATGGCATCATCTGATAAAAATAAGGAAATGGCCGCGTTGTATTGAGGTGGACTTCTTGATACGTTGTTAGTCTTGCATTTTCTTGAAATATCAATATAGCATAGTAAACAGATAGGCCTATAGACTATATAGGAATACTACAATAAAAACACATCATTGTGTATTATATCCTATCTAGAAATGGTTTAGGTCTATTAGGCTATCAAATGGTTATGCGTTTTAAGCTGCCTGCTACTGTATAACAACATACATCTTAAGTGTAGGGCCTATATGTTTAGATACTGTCGTAATTCAACAAATAGAACAATACATCAGGGATTGCTGGCTGTTAAATACATGTGTCCCTTTCCAGGGTTATTTGCATTAGTTAATTATGTTGGCTAAATATATTAACGATCCAAATAGCTCTGTATAATTCTACACTTAAAAACAACAGTTCACCACAGTAGTTTATTTATGCTCGATAGCACCAAGACAAACATCCAAAACAAATAGGGCTGATCCGCAAAGACAACAGCGGTGCCGCTAACTAGGTTATCCCATTAGTAGCCCGCTGCGGGCCGCAAGTTATTCAATCGCCCCAAGTGTAAATTAGACTAAACCCCAGTTGCTATCGCAGAAGCTCAACAAAACATAACTTTTGTTACTATTAATTAATTATGAAGCTTGATAAGCTGATAACCCGATAGGCCTACTGTAAACGCAAGATAATGGTCAAGTGCCTAGGATCGCGCATGATGGCAGCTCTCCTTGCGTTACAGACAGGCTCCCAGGACAGCAGCCCAAGCCTCTAGTGACTTTATTAACACTTGCGCTGAACTTTGTTTTACAGTCCACCATGGCCAGCCACAAACTACATTATCCTACGTTTGAGAAACTATGTAAACGTTGCGAGATGTAAAAAAAAAATGCATTTAGTGGACACATCATAATGATATTATCCATATTGCTTAAAATTGTCTGGTGGTGAGATCATGTAGGCCTTTCGGGTTTGGGCCAGACATTGCACCAACTAGGCAATGCGTACAATTAATGAGTGAGTGAGTGTGTGGGAGTGAATTCATTGACTATAACCCTAAATGAATACACTATTCCTACCTCTATAAAAGTAGGGATGACAACACGACAATGCATAGGCTGGTTCGTTAGACAGGAGGGGACAACAACGCCCACATGTCCAAAGTAGACTATTTGGAAATTACGCGCGCTATCCTTGCACAACCAAAGAACCTAAACATATAATTCACTGTACAATCGCAGTACTTTGAAGTCTGACATCCACAATGACGTTACATTTGTGTTGTTGTAAAATGAATAAAACATTTGGCACATTGATTGACAAGGTCTTATTCAAATAAAAGTTCCAGTCAAAGCGTGCACACTTTTTTTGGAGCCCTGCATGGGAGGCGTGGAGCTCTCACTTTTGACATTCTCTCTCTCTGCGGTAGCTTCTCCTCAAGGCAGACTAGCGAACTCTTATGACATCACCCAGCCACCGAATGGGGGAAGAAGGGAACAGCTCTCTGCGGATGAACGATGTTTTAATAGAAGTGGATCTGTTTGGGCATATCAATTGAATTCGTGCAAGGGAAAAGTTTTTAAAGTTGTTCAAATCTTCAAAAAGATTCCGTGGGAATACTTTGCTTTGAAACCAGCGGAGTTACTCATAGCCTACTTCGCCGAAAGGTCCCTGAATAGGCTACCAACGAATGTTAGAGGCGAAATGTAAAACTATATCTATTGTAGCGTATGTTCCTGCGCATTGTGTCTTGTCTCCTGCTTTCTGGAATAGAGCATAAAGGAAGCAGAGGAGAGACCGCTTTTCTCGACTTCATTTCTCGCCTATGGACGACAGCGGTCCCCTCTCTCCAAAGGCAAATGCTTTCAGTATAGCCTCTCTGATTTCAGCTGCAGAGCAAGCAGGAAACGCAACATTTGACAAACACGGCATTGGCCTGGACAAGCAACACCACCACGACTGTTACAGTTCATTGAAAATGCACTACAGCACTGTCACCAGGGAAATGGAAGGTACGAGCGCGGTCTTAACAATAACCGTGTAAATATTTGCCTGCGTTAAGTTTGTTTGTTGATCATCTCAGGTTCTTGTTGCATGTAGATGTGATCTTGTTCCCGTAATATCCTCAAATTGAGCAACCATGTTTGCGTTAGTGTAGATATGAAATGCATAACTTAAGCAATGTTGATACTGGAGTAAAATGTTGTTGTTTTTTTAAAGTAGGCTTCTATGAAGATATTCCCGAAAAGTCACATCCAGTAGGCAATAGGAAAGTTCGGGGAGAATTATGATGCATATGACGATAAGAAGTTATAACTTATAACATGTAGCCTATATTCATACAACTGACATATCTTGTAAAAATAGGGATTTCCGTTGCATTTCAAATCACAGTGAGTTCGTAAATACTACTTTCGGAGAAGAAAAGAGCACGATAGCACATTTTGAAAATAGGGAACGCGAAGTTAGTGGCCGGGGTAGCCTACATGGGGCACCAGTTCGTATTAATGGCAAAAACAGTTGATAGGCCTATATCCAACACATTGGCATGTGTCCCTTATCCCAGTTCCATTTGGCAAAACAATGTAACATACAATTCACCTCGAAATAACCTTTATGTGTTTGTTTGTGCATGCAAATAAGTGTTTGTTTACCTTGTAAAAACGTTTAAACCCTCCACTGTGCCAGCTATCCCGTCTATTGTTACGGGAAGTCGATGTGGGCGATTCCCTTATCCAAAAGTAAATGGGTGCCGGAAAGCCCATTAAAAAGGGGCGCACTTCACTGTCAATCAGTCTCGTCCCAAGGCAGGCGGGGAAAGGGACTTTACCTGCAGTTCCTTATCTAAATAGAAATAAGACCTGTTTTTATCGTGAAGGGGAGGCCCTAGATAAGAGAGAAGAAGTCTGTATTGCAGTGTATCATACTGCAGTAGGGCAGCAGAGCAGAGGGCGCCTGGAATACTTTTGAACACAATCCCTCGAAAAAACAACTTGCGTGTGCACAGGGTTATAGTTCTACAAAACCATTTCTGATCAGGACTGGGAATTATAATTAGGGTCGCCGAAAAAAACAACTTTCTGAATCAACTTTTTTTCACTATTTGGACGTTTTGCGAGAAATGCTGCGATCGAATTCTGTAACTGTAACAGACATATTATGATGTAGGCTGTGGTTTATCCGATGCAACAGCGATCATTAATGAACGCAGAAAACACTAAGACACACTATTGTAAAACTACTCGAACATTTATAAAGGGTGTTTGACGTTGAAGTAAATAACGCGAGCCTACAACTGCTTTTCAGGGTTGTTGTTTTATTTATATCCACAAGTGCAACGCATATAGTAAAATCCAGCTTTTGGAATGATTTCAGCAATATCCAGTCCGTGGCTGACGCAGCTGTCCCATTTTTGCGATGTTGCAGCCTTCACTACTAGCAGCCTAAGCAGCCTCAACACGTCAGGAAGTTACCATCTCTCCCCGTCCCCCGGGGACCCCTACAGCCAACATGAAACCCACTTTGAGCCCTGCCCGGCCGCTCAACACAGCTACAACTACTCGGGGTCGAACCCGGCCCAGGCCCAGCACAGCGACACCGGGACTTCCAACTGTTCCTCGTCGTCCTCCAGCTCCACGCCGAACAGCAAGTCTCTGGTGAAAAAGAACCCTAAGGTGGCCAACATTAACGTTCAGTTGGAGATGAAAGCTTTATGGGATGAATTTAATCAGCTGGGAACAGAGATGATCGTTACCAAGGCTGGAAGGTGAGTGGAATTTACACCATGATACATGCAGGCTTCACTGGGTTAGGGTGCACTGGGCCTCCAGATATGAGCTTATGTTATGCATTAACAAATATTTAGTTGCTCATTTCAAATGTATCCCCCGAGAGCTCGCACATACAACGCAAATCATGAGATATGTTGGGAGATATTTAATGTCGGTGTGTATAGTCAATTACACATTGATGTTGGTGTGATGCTGCAATGGAAATTACGCAGCAATATACAGGCTTTGGATCTACTGAAAAGATCTTTCAGATCATGCTTTTTTAATAGCTCGTCACATTTTACTATACTACATAGACAAATTATTCACTAATAAACTATTTAAGGAATATTTTGTAGTGTTATATTATAATTAACTCCAGCCAATAGACAGACAGAGCCCTGATAAAATTTCTAGACAGATTGGAACGGAATCAAATATGCCTATTAGCCTATTAGTATGTTAAGCATTCTCTTAAATTAAGCATTTTTATTTGTAGTAGTAGATACAATTAAGACTATGCTATTTCTCCACAAATACATTCAAAACGGCCTACATGCTTGCGCAGAGGAATCTCAATATTTCCGACTAAATAATATTACGATATTTATCCAAAAGTTTACGCATGCATTTTAGAGAAGAATTGTCCGGGTAAATGCCCTTATGTTTCCCCCTAAATGGGTCGTGCTTTCCTTGACATAGGCCCACCGCACAAAATGTGAACTTGAGCTTTCCTATTCTGAGTCATAACACCATACCTAAGGCATTTATTTCTGGAACCCTAAACCCCGATTTACGCGCCAATGTCACAGATCGTTATAAGACCATTAGGGTCACAGTAGGCCTTGGGTATATGCGTTAACCAACCAAGCAGCGGCACTCAAACATAAACATTAGTCCACTGAGTCTCACTACAGTGAATTAGGGGATGCTACATTATAAAACGGTCCAGAATTCGACTTTATTCGGGCAATGAATAACCAGGTTCCTTTGGTGCTATAGTTATTTTACGGTTACGGTTTACTCTTGATACCCTCCTGAAATGCAGCATTTAGCGTTTTTCAAAAGCTAGTGAAAGTTTTGAACTAGGCCGATGTTCGCATAAAAATAACTACCTACTGTAAACATTCCACATAATATTAAAATGACAGGCCTATAACCCATTTCTTGCTCTAATATAACTTGATTTCTATGCTTTCTCATAGGCAACAGAGTAACACAATATTTGATGGAATTGTAATACCAGTAAAAAAAAAACATATCGATTAATTCGCTGTGTGACTAGGTCCACTTGCCATATCTATCCGTTAAGTTTTAATAACTGCGTTTTTTAAATTCAATATTTACAGTTGTGTTTTATGGATTTGAGCTCCATAAGAGACGGCATTTACGCCGGCTCAGTTTACCTATAGGGTGACAGCAGAAAAACATCTGTCATTCCCGAGATACTAAGCAACACAGGATCCGAGGGAGGGTACTTTAAAAGCTACTTTAACCTCACCTATCCACAACTGCAGCCTTGAATAGACACTGACGTTAATTGAGCGGTGATTTTAGGATCACTTTCACTGGTTTGGCGATTTACTCCACACACAATAAAACATTTTACGGTATGATACACCCCTCATGCGAGTGTGAGCAGGAGAAAGAGAAAGTAGGCATATTTATTAAAGAGACGGGGAAAAAATAACAGCCCCTTGTGCGTATAAATGACTGGAATCCATCAAAGGGTATAAGAGAAATGCAAGTGGATGTGCAGTGTTATATAAAGCTAAGCGTCATTTGGGTTAACCAAAAATGGAGCACGTCGTTTATCCACCCATTAAATCGCGTCATACACAGTATAGGCCTAAAATCCCGGCCTGCTTTTTTGTTGAATAGGAAGGCGTCATAACATCATGTAGGCCTACTGCAACAACAAACCCCCCCAAAACATAATACGGTTGTGGCTGCGGGTGAAATAATATTTTCGACTGTTGTAAAAACCCAATATGTTATCAAAAAGCATATCACAACATATTGCTCATATCCTGATGGGAATTTCTCAAAATCGCAAGTACACCCCATTGACAAACGCTTGCAGACCAGCCCACACAATGATAGAGCCAAGTCAAAGAAAAACTGATTTGAATATATCCATGTGTTTTCTCTGTCAGGCGAATGTTTCCTACGTTTCAAGTGAAAATATTTGGAATGGATCCTATGGCAGACTACATGCTGCTAATGGATTTCCTACCAGTCGACGACAAAAGATACAGGTACGTTTTATTTACCAAATGAACAAGATTCAAATCTACACTTTTCTTGGGAAATATTTTGTGCCAGTGAACATTAGCTGCAGTGGTGTAGGGCAATGGCCTATAGTTCCAGTGGACGTGCAGCCAACTCACAGTAGGCCCGGGACAATGCATTTAATTGGATAACAGAACGTAGGAATCCATAATCAATTGAGACCCCCTGTAAACTCGGTGAAAATGTTGCTCGTGTTTCTTCTTCCTTTCATAGGTATGCTTTCCACAGCTCCTCGTGGCTGGTGGCGGGTAAAGCGGACCCTGCTACTCCGGGGAGAGTTCACTACCACCCGGACTCTCCAGCCAAGGGCGCACAGTGGATGAAGCAGATAGTCTCATTCGATAAACTAAAACTCACTAACAATTTACTGGATGACAATGGACATGTAAGTATATTGCAGCGAAGACCCTGGTATACTAAATAAAATGTGTATCTATGAGTAAGATGTTATAGCCTATATCCTATAGGCCACATGTCACTTGAAATCATACTATTTGAAAGTATTCATTTGAACTGATTCTATGTGCTTTCAAATTAATTTAAAGAGAGCATGATTCAAAATAACTATACCTGCACATGTGTATGTCTGTGCGCCAAATAGTTTCCACGGCACAATTTTTTCACATTTCCTACACAACAACAGTTTTCCAGTTTACCCATTTGTGTTGGATAGCTCTGGGTAATTATATAGGTCCAGTTCATCTTTTTGATTTTTACATAATTTTAATCCATGCGTAATTTGATACATTTGGTTGTGCGTAAAATGGTAGGCCTATAGTGCGGAAAATCTATTGACTTCCGTTAGAATTATGGTCATTCATTAATTAACTGACCTTTGCGTTGACGAGCCAACATGGGGTTTCGAAAACACTATTTAGAGACATCACAATCGACAAATGTCCATTGAGTTAAGCAAAATAGGCATAACCTATTCCTCTCTCTCCCCCTGCAGATAATTCTAAACTCAATGCACAGATACCAGCCAAGGTTCCACGTCGTCTATGTGGACCCACGCAAAGACAGCGAGAAGTATGCAGAGGAGAATTACAAGACCTTTGTTTTTGAGGAAACACGGTTCACGGCGGTAACAGCATACCAAAACCACAGGGTAAGATATCGCCCTCTATGTGCTATGCAGATATAATAACACACATTGTAACATATTATAACACGATAATAGATGGTTGTTATTGTTGTTGTTAGTTTTACACTGCATTTCGTGAACAGGCAGTGCTTTTACAACATGGGACAATTTAAAAAGTATTAACGAATGAGGCCAAATATAAATCAGCAGGCCTTAAACAACAGGATAATCGTGGGACCAGCCTGTTTCCCTGTATTTCTATAATAATGAAGTAAAACTAATAGGGATCTGTTAGGTTATAAACTTGTCTTAGATGAGTAATTAACCTAATAATTTGCAGGACAAATAATTATATTGGCAAACGAATAGCCTATAACTGACGCAAGGATCGCAAATATATATATTTTAGTCATATATGCATTATTTGACCCTTCCATATTTCGAACAAGGCACAACCTAACAGCATTCGTTGCAAGAAAACATGGCTTTATTTCATAAAACAACGTAGGCCACATAAAAAATGACTAAGAATAGTATTTATACCTCAGTGAAATAGATTCTGGATTATACTGACAAGCTTTAAATTAAAGACATGACAAACACATTTAAGAAATAGGCTATAGGCCAAAAAACGCCTTTCTGACCGTGAAAAAAAAGCCTTATTCATTTTACCGGAACATCTGATTCTTCCCTCTTCTTTTGATCCCTCCCATTTCAGTTTGATCCCCGTTAACTTTTCACAAAATATTTTATTGTATCAAATAGCTGAACATAATTCCTTTACGTGATATTTTTGCGACTGAAAAGTATCTGTGTCACTGATGCCCCTGCACAGCTGTCCAGTTTCTCTTTTTTCCTCCGTCTTTCCTGTTGTGTGTTCTATCGGTTTGACCCCTTCGTATCCAACTGGTCTTCTACGCAAACTAAGGGGCATTCATTTTGTTGTTCAACTCATTCCGGAAATTCATGACCACATAACTTCATTCGCGGATGTACAAAACTATTAGCCTCGTCAATGATTAAAAATGACATGTTCAGCTGACATTTTTATTCAGTGTCAAGGCCACAATAAAACACTTCCTATGACTACTAAACTGTAATTCTGTAGGCATAGGCCTAGCCATCATTACAAAAATACGTTTTATATTTGTAGACTGTTAAAAGATTCCTTACCTACCTTTTAAGATGTTGATTATAATAGGCATGTTTCTATACAAGGGAAAAGGGGAGCGGCTATTAGCATCGTTGTTTATGGCAACGTAACAGTAAACGCTTTGACCCTCTCACTAGTTAAGCCTATATCACGCCATAGGCAGATACACGTTCCGCTCAATTCTTTTCGTGTTGAGTAGGCGTAGACTATATTATATTTCGTGAATATTACACGTTCGAATGTTATGTATTTAGCCCTACTCATAACCTAAACCCAAAGGCCGCACGTAATGCGTGTTGTTCTGGGTTGGACTTTCCACTTTGACATGGAGGTTTACCTGACTGTCCTTCTGGTTGTAGATCACGCAGCTGAAAATCGCCAGTAATCCTTTTGCAAAGGGCTTCAGGGACTGTGATCCGGAGGACTGGTGAGAACTTTTAACTCCATTTAGGTCTACCCAATTTATCAGTAACAATTTGATTAATTTTCACAAAACTGCATCAACTTGTTTTAATGGACCCAGTGAATATGAAATGTGCTAGTCTATTTACAGCCAAAGGCATACATAAATAAATCCCATTTAATTATTTGTGTCTTGTGGCTCTGTTAATGTGCATCCTCTATCTTAATACATAATAAAGCTATTGGTGTTTTTGACACACAAAATATTTGACAGTGTAACTGAATTCACTCTCTCTGCTCCAGGCCCAGGAATCACAGGCCAGGCTCTCTGCCAATTATGAGTGCCTTTGCAAGAACAAGGAACCCAATGTCGTCTCCCCCACAGCAGAACAGCTCAGAAAAAGGTCTGTAGCCCTCCCTTTCTCAGATGAGGAATATAATTAACAAGTTCATTACATTCACCGAGAGACCAAATTAATCCAGGAATGATCTTTTAGAACAAATGTACACATTTCATCTTAATTTAGCAATACTATAACTGAAATATGAGTAAATGTTTGCTTTCATAAGTTCATATCCATGAAAAATATAGAACAAATATCACCTACAGTAAATGTAACTTTCACAATGTAGATTGCAGAATTATAGAAATGCATTGTATTACCACAGATCAGGATGCTTTGGTGTGCTTGCTCTTGACTTGGCTAATGTGTTAGTGGCGCAGAGGTCTAAGGCACTGTATCTGAGTGCTAGAGGCATCACTACAGACCCTGGTTAGATTCCAGGCTGTATCACAACCGGCCATGATTGGAAGTCCCATAGGGCGGTGTACGATTGGCCCAATGTCGTCTGGGTTAACGTTTGGCCGGGGTAGGCCCTCATTGTAAATACGAATTTGTTCTTAACTGACTTGCCTAGTTAAATAAAGGTTTTGCCGATCTCTGACTGTCTGCTATTGTTTGTTGTTGACGTTAGAGGACAGTAGGCGGGACTACGACCGGGACCCCAGTGGTACGCCGATGCACGCCGACCCCGCCCATCAGCTGATGTCACGCGTCCTCAGCCCCGCTCTCCCCATCCCAGGAGGCCTCCACGCCGTCCCCCTCACCAGCGGCCGGCCCAGCCCTCCCCACGACTTGCGTACCCCGGACGGCCACCCGCTGGCCCCAGACACCCTACATCACCACCCTTACAAGTACCCCACATCCTATGAACACTACCTTGGGGCTAAGACCCGGCCATCGCCGTACCCTTTACCAGGCATCAGAGGACACACGTACCACCACCACATGAACCCAGCCACAGCTAACATGTACTCTGCCACCAGCGCCCCATCTAACTATGACTACGGGCCAAGATAATGAATGTTTAGCTGTAGCTGGCAGCCGCTGCCCATGGCCGACACACCTGGGCCACCGCTACTAGCTAGCTAGCGCTGTGGAAAAGCAAACACACAGGAGGGGAGGGACAACACAACTCTGTCTTCATGGCTGATGCAATGTCAAGTGAGTCGGGAGATTGCGCGGTGCGCTCCTGTTGCTGGATACCCTCCACCCCTCGGAGAGACAAAAACTTCCGTATTTATTTTAGGGAAACACATCTTGGCAGGAAGTACAGACTGCCTTCTGAGCCCAAGCAGGGGTCTGTCTTGACCTTTGAACGTTGACAGCAATAGCTCTATATGAGGGTACCTTTTTCCTGTGAGGTAGAGCGAAGCAGACAGTGAGCCCTCTCTTAAAACATGGATGATGCATTATCACGGACTGGAAATTATTTTTTTGTGTTGGATGCACTTTGTTTTTTTTTTTGCTTTCAAAAAAGCCATATGTTATATAGTCAATCAAGCTTCCATAAATATACAAGATATTTGCATGTTGAGCTCATCAGATAGGTGTTAAAATGCCTTTGAAATGTTTGTTTTTTTGTTTGAGAAAAAAAAATTGATTTGATTTTTTAACCATCCTGAGATGCAGCCCTGAGAAGCTTGTACCATGGCACTGACTTGCAGCAATTCTAAGTAAATAAAGCAGCAGCATGACTGTTCTGTAACTGTAAAATAAACATCACATTCTTAACTTTTAATTCGTAAAGCACGAGTCCTCCCTGCCTGTGTGCTATCACGGGGCCAGGAAAGACCTTGCCTCATTGATTGCATTATTCCGTTTCCTCAAATTGGATTCACCCAGTTGGATTATGGTGTTCAGTGTATGTGTGAGAGAGAGGGGACTTGGAACCTGTCTAAACATTAGGTTGAACACTGACCAATATGCTACAGTTCAAAAGGTCAACATCCACACCTGGGTCTACAGAATTATTCAAATGGTGTGTTGCATAGAAGAGGAATCACGCTACACATACACACTCATAGTTGCACAGTAATAGGACCATACTTCCAAAAGGTAAACACACACATGGAAAGGCCAAGCCCCTTAATTGTGTGTGTGTGTGTGTGTGTGTAGGCACGCACAAGTGTGTTTTCTGTGTGCACATGTATATATGTGGGTTGTGTGCGTGGGCAAGTGTGTGTGTGGATTGTGTGTGCAAGTGTGTGTGTGTGTGTGTCTGAAAATAAAGGCAAAAAACAGTAAAATCAACTAGGTATGCCATTGAGCAACCCAGCAACAAAATTTGATACTCAATCAGGAATTCTATCCAACCCAAATGTATTAAATCAAACATTTCTTATTTCTTGTTCTGAAACAAAAAACACTTAACACTTTTTTTTAAAAAAAATCTTTAAATGTAATACGCATGAGTAGGCCTAGATGCAATTTTTTTATTTACAAAAATATATATTGCAAAATATTGTTGGCAAATTAAACAAAAAGTGTAGGCTATAAAACAAAATATTTTTGCAACCAGATATCAATTGGTCAGACCACGATATAAATCAAATTGTGCAATTGCTACATTAAATTATTGAGAAAACAAAATAGTGCAGTATGGATTCAAACGTATTATCAACATTCAACTTGAACTTAGAATCATCTACAATATCAGGAGCGGGAATAGCTTTAACCATGAACAACAGGTCATACAGCCAAACATCTGACTTCCCAGAAAAATACCCACTTTGTCTCTTCGACACAGACAATAAAAAAAACATTTAAAAAAAACATCTCCTAAAGGTCCGGTGCAGTCAAATACGTGACCACTCCCAGACAGTCTTGGTTGAGAAATTGCTCTGAAGCAAACATTTGATTTTTTTACCATTTAAATTGAAAAAAAAAACTAATCACAGTAAATCGACTTAATTGTTATCCAGAAATGATTTGATATCGATATTAAAAACGGCTGCGTTGGACATTTAAAGGATATATTCCTCACATGAAATGCCACAGTCGTGCTATATTTTTTCTTAAAAAGGATCACTAGCCAAAAACACACATTCATATTCCGTGCAGTGCCGTCTCTATTAGAAATCGGTCATATAAAGGATGCTTTGTTGTCAAGAATAATTATTGCTAAAATAACATGCTGTTCGGGGATCTGGGACAATCATGACAATAGGAGACGTCATGATTCATTTCAAGTATGCATCTTCTCTTCAAGCGCATTGCAGATGCCGAAGGGTCCAAGGCAGGTGAAAATGACGCCCGTGCGCAGGTTGACCTCTGCCTGTTAAATGACTTGTGAAGGAATCGAAGCGTAAATCATTTGTCCACTCATTTGACCGTCAACTAATTGATCGTATACATTCTGTTTAGGGTACTAACACCAGCAGAGACCTGAACGCGTGGAATTCAGGAATATCATGGAATAAGAGCTGCTCTCGTTTGAGGGAAATCGTTTTTCAAAATACAATGATTTTATTGTAGGTTAAGACTGGGCTACATATTTCCAAGTTGGAACAAAATGAAGATTGAAACACACGCCGATAAATTTGATGATCAAATTAGCCTTGGAAAAACAATACTTGTTTCGATTGAAAGTTATTCCTGACACTACAAACCTACAAAATTGGCACATTTACACAATAACTAAAATAATGCAAGCCTAATGTATAAACAATTCTAACATTTACATTTGCATAAAATCCAGGATAAAAGTGTGATTATATGATACATTTGGAAGCAAAGAAAGTATTCACGAAAGTTTGCCTTTATAGGCCTACCATCATGCACTGATTCGATATGGACTGGTTCTACAATATTATAACGTCTTACGCTAATTTCGAAACAATAATGCTATTGCAGAGTTACTAACCATTTTGTAGTTGCTAAATACGTAAACACATTTTCCTTCACATTCACATTATTCCTGGTTCCTGTGTGACCTGGACAGGAAGCGTCAGTCTGGAGAATTGAGGCTCCCTTTAGCGTGAGCTGAACTTGGGCTGGGCGTAATGAGAAGTGACCCATCAGGAAGGCGAGGACACCGAGACCCAGGCCTCTTCCGTTTGGTCGAGGACTCTTCCGTTAGACCCAGCTGTGTTTATCCTTGCAGTGCTTCGCCTTGATGTTTGGCCAGTGGTCCCGAACCTGCGCCACTCCCGACTGTCCGCTCGCTGAGGGCCGCCAGGTGAGGACAGGACATAACTGACAGATAATTACCGCTTGGACACAACAAAATAATCTCAGAGCAAGGTGAATATTTATGTGACGGACGATGCGCAGTAGCCTATATCATTAGAGTAAAAAAATATATCCCATAAACTTATCACCGTCAACTAAATCCAAACTGGACATTTACGCATGACAGATTGTATTACGGGGTATGCTACAGCCTACATTACGGCTCAAAAGTAGCATAACTCTTAAATAGAATTGATAATACACTCCATTGCTATTAATTGAATTTCTATGCATACCTTTGTCATATAAAATGCCCTGTAAACATACCACTCTAGATAAAGTAGCATATACCTGCTCTCAAACCGTGGGACAAGTGGAATTAAAATGACATCTAAAACAGCAGTTCATTTTAGGGGCTGGATGCTGCTCCTTGCAACAGCAAAAAAAAAGTTAAACTGCTACAACTAAAACTATGTTTGAACAAAAATATAAACCAACATGCAACAATTTCAAAGATGTTACTGTTACAGCTTATATCAGGAAATCAGTCAATTAAAATACATAAATTAGGCCCTAATCTATGGATTTAACATGACTGGGAATATGTTGATTACAGATACCTTAAAATAGAGGCGTGGATCAGAAAATCAGTCAGTATCTGGTGTGACCACTATTTGCCTCATGCAGCGTGACACATCTTCACATCTCCTGGAACTGGAACTTGCGGTTGTACACGTCGATCCAGAGCATCCCAAATATGCTCAATGGGTGACATGTCTGCTGAGTATGCAGGCCTTGGAAGAATTGGGACATTTTCAGCTTCCAGGAATTGTGTACAGATCCTTGAGACATGGGCCGTGCATTATCATGCTGAAACGCGAGATAATGGCAGCAGAAGAATGACACGACAATGGGCCTAAATTTACATTGATAAAATGCAATTGTGTTCATTGTCCATAGCAAACTGCTCGCCCACACGACGCCATAGACATGGTCTGCGGTTGTGAGGCCGGTTGGACATAATGGCAAATTATCTTAAACGACGTTGGAGGCGGCTTATGGTAGAGAAATTAACATTAAATTCTAGGGCAACAGCTATGATGGACATTCCTGCAGTCAGCGTGCCACACTTTCTCAAGACATCTGTGGCATTATTGTGTGACAAAACCACATATTTTAGAGCGAGTGGCCTTTTATTGTCCCCAGCACAAGGTGCACCTGTGTAACGAGCATGTTTTATCAGCTTCTTGATATGCCACATCTGTCAGGTGGATGGATTTCCTTGGCAAAGGAAAAACGCTCACTAACAGGGATGTAAACAAATGGGTGCACCAAATTTGAGAGAAATGAGCTATTTGTACATATGGACAATTTTGGGGATTTTTTTTTCTTTCCACTTAATGAAACATGGGACCAACACTTTACATGTTGCTTTTATATTTTTGTTCAGTGTAAATTCACCATAATAAATGCTTCACAATGATCTGTGATACATAGGCTACATTTTAGACATAAGGCCATGACTGTTCATTTTTGCTACACATTCAGCTCAGGTAGGCCTAAATACTGACATTAATTCCTGTGTTTCCCCACTACTAACCTAATGCTTTAAAAAGGTGAGTGGGCATGTCTCAGGCTGAGCCTGTGGAAAAACATACTCCAATCAGACAGAAAAATAAGACTTGAGTGAAATCTTTGGTATTTCTGTACAGCCTAGCGATGCACACAGATGTCTTCAGCTCCAAAGAAGATAGGATGCCAAATGCTTGCCATATGAGGACAGACTCAGGAGAATGAATGATAATGCAACCAGAGGCATCATTTGACACTCATCTGCATCTGGCCCATCTGTTGTGACAAGCCTATCAGAGCTGTGCTCAGATTGTTTCACCTTTGTGTACATCTCCCCTGCCGCACCCCGGCAGCTTGGCATATCTGTGGACAGATATTAAAAACAAGCCGAAGTAGACCTACAGGAGTCGTTTACCTAAAAGTTATGCAGAGAGAGCAGAGCAAGTGTTTCACATTTTCCCAAAGCGAGTGAAGGAACTACAGTTTGTTCCATTTGCCAACGCTGACGGACATTTTAAGCTGAATATAAAAAACACCACTAGAGAGAGAGAAACAACCGTGATGCATTCATATTAGTGTGCAGACGACAAACAAAGATGACTCTGCCTGCAAAGCATGGCATTTTAACCACTCTCAAGCAGAAAACTATTTTCTTACCATCATATTCCTATTCATTTCTATTTTATAAAACATTCATGGTCAGTTCGTCTCACGTCATCACCCAGTAATCCAACCCACCATTCAATACATCAAGGTATATTACAACCTGTGCTGTAATAACAGAGGCCTAGGCTAAGCTAAATACTCGACTGAACTGAAAGAAAATATTCAAAATCACAATGGCCCGCTGACCCTTGACCTCCAAGGCCATGGTAGACACGCTAGGTGATAACTGACTGAGGCAGGGTTCTATTGTGCGTCCGGCCCTGTTGTGGGGTCCTCTCGTCTCTCCATTTATTGACTTCCTAAATGATCCATTATGAGGCGATTTACGACGCCCCCCCCCTAGCTTGTGGGTCGCTCCTCCCTTCAGCACACATCTGCAGCAATGAAGCAGCATTTGATTTATCAGAGAACGGACGGAAGCCGGCCCACGCCACTTCTGTTGTTTGTTCAAAGTCTACAGGAGAAGTAGGAAGCTATTAGAGATTGAAGAAGTCGCGGCAGAGGTCACAGACAAAGGTACGGCGAGAAGTCCGAGCGGAGGGAAGACAAGGACGGAGCACGCGCCAGGGGAGTTAGTTCATGTAACGAACGGCTTGCTCTTTACTTGGGATGGAGGAATATCTCACTGCTGCGAGGAGTCTTTGATTTCTCTGGCCTTTTCCTGTAGTCTGGCGAGAATGTCCGGTCTAGGTCATCCCAGGAGACTGGGGCTTTATGAAGCAAAATGTCTATGTGAACGTATGTTTGAATTTTATAGCAGTGTAGGCAGCGCAGCCCTGTAACACATGAGATCCCATGCTGCTCATTGACTCACTGGGATATTATTAGAGACACCATTTACACCCAGTAGACAAACATTACTTCTGTTTTCTCTGGTAGTTTGACAACAAGTATGCCGGACGGCTTCTCAACTACCATGACCAAGGAAGACTCATTTAGATTCTAGGTTGCAGTTATACAACTGTTGATGCTTGGTGGATGTACAGAAAAACATATTTATTACCAGGAAATAAAAAAGTTGAAAAGCACAGCAGATACTATTTACATTTGGTGGACTTGGGGTGTAATTCACAAACCTTAAACGCATCCAATCACAGTTCGAAGTTGACACATTTTTCCCACAATGCACAGGGGCAACATATTGTACTCACAATGACAAACAGAAATACATTTAAGACCAAACTGAAAATACAAGTAACCTCTTAAGTCCAAATCCGTACAGACAGCCTCTCTAGTTGAGGGAAGATTATTCAGTGGCCCTCCTTAACAAACAGCTTTGTCTCTTCTGTCCAAGTTCTGTGGTTAACCCTGTTTGACTGATGCAGTGTAGGTCAGAGCAGAGGGCAATGTTAAACTAGATCAACAACACAGGATTACACAGTCACTCAGGCGCGACTTATACCTCAAATTCAAGTCCGCTCAGGCAAATCTCCTACCAGATAAGCAAACACAATAAAACAGTTGGTTTTGACCAAAAATAATGTGTTCAAATTAAGTCTCAGTGAATTGTTAGCAGAACTAACCAGCCGTCTTGACAGCTTTTGTTTGGAAGCACAAAGACATCTCATCCTGACCTGATCCATCTTGGCTATGTCGGAAATGTCTTCACAGTCTGAGACAGAAGTTCCTACCCAGTAGTTCACATAGTCCAGCTCTAGTCAGTACATTCAGATATAGTCCTGGGATAGTAAAAGGAGCGTAAAAGAGTTGGTATAATCACTGGCGAGAAGACTCCCTATAACATACCAACAGGGCCCAGTGGCTCACCCAGTGTCCGAGCTGCCCTGGTTGTATATGGACCAGAGGCTGATGCGCTGGTCTTTGGAGCCCGCGGCCAGCATCCTGTTCCTGGGGTCCTGGTGGTCTGAGAAGGCCAGGCTCAGCACCATGTCTGTGTGGTGCTGGAGGACAGCCAGGGGCCGGAGCTTCTTCCAGCCAAACACACGGACACGATGGTCCCAGCCGGCCGATGCCACGATCTTCCGGTCCCCCCGGATGCACAGCTGGGAGATCCCAGGATTCACAAGGGCTACGGGTTCCTGGAGCTGAGGATTGAACAGCAAAGGCCACAGAGAGAGCAAGGAAGGAAGAGGGACCATAAGAATCCATACATTGAGACTCTCTGAGAACAGTCTTTCACAAACACAAGCATGCACACGCGCGCGCGCACACACACACACACACACAAACAAGCGCACACACGCACACGCACACGCACACACACACACACACACACACACACACACACACAACAACACACACACACACACACACACACACACACAAGCGCACACACACACACGCACACGCACACACACACACACACACACACACACACACACACACACTTTCAACAAAAGAAAAGCACAGCAATGCACTAAAATGTGGGTATAACATTGTAGGCTGTTAATGAGTCAGGGCTTTTCAGTTGCTAAGTAACATACGCAAGACATTCATGCAAAACAGAAACCCATGGAGATTTAAAAATAGCCTTCTCGGCACAGTAATTGAGGAAATCATTTTGTTGCATTCGTCTCACACGTGATCTAAAATGAGACTCAGTAGAATTGCGCAACCAACCGAGAGAGGAAAAATAATTATCTAACACCAATTAGTTCACCAAGCTACTTAATCATTCCCGTCTGGGGAAGTGTGCCCAATAACACAGAGAGAGGAAAAAGTGGGAGAAAGAGAGGGAGAAAGAGAGGGAGAAAGTGGGGGAGAAAGAGAGGGAGAAAGAGGGAGAAAGAGAGTGAGCGAGAGATTATCAGCTGATCTGATGATTGAGGTCCAAGTGGAGGCCTGGATTGTTGTTGAACCTGGCCAAGAAACTCCAGGGACTCAATCATCGGGCATAAAACATTACGACACGAGTAGTGGAGAGCAAATCCCTCACAATTCAACTATTTGGTTTGGAGTTAAAGGCTGGGAGGTTTTCAATAGCAAATGGGGCTGAGATACCTTTTGTCACTTCTTTACGAGAGAGAGAGAGAGAGAGAGAGAGAGAGAGAGAGAGAGAGAGAGAGAGAGAGAGAGAGAGAGAGAGAGAGAGAGAGAGAGAGAGAGAGAGAGAGAGAGAGAGAGAGAGAGAGAGAGAGAGAGAGAGAGAGAGAGAGAGAGAGAGAGACAGAGAGAGAGAGAGAGAGAGAGAGAGAGAGAGAGAGAGAGAGAGAGAGAGAGAGAGAGAGAGAGAGAGAGAGAGAGAGAGAGAGAGAGAGAGAGAGAGAGAGAGAGAGAGAGAGAGACAGAGAGAGAGAGAGAGAGAGAGAGAGAGAGAGAGAGAGAGAGAGAGAGAGAGAGAGAGAGAGAGAGAGAGAGAGAGAGAGAGAGAGAGAGAGACAGAGTGTGAGAGAGAGAGACAGAGTGTGAGAGAGAGAGACAGAGTGTGAGAGAGAGACAGGAGTGTGAGAGAGAGACAGAGAGAGAGACAGAGTGAGAGAGAGAGAGAGTGTGAGAGAGAGAGACAGAGTGTGAGAGAGAGGGAGTGTGAGGGAGAGACAGAGACAGAGTGTGAGACAGAGAGAGACAGAGAGAGAGACATGGAAGTAAATAAAGAGATAGACCATCTTGTTGAAATCCTCGTTTGCAGAACTGTGTTTCTTTAAGCACCTCTGATGAATTACATGTGCATTGAAAGGACTGGTCGACAGGACAAGAGACCGAGAAGCACACAGTTGTAACGTCTGCCTGCTTCAGATCACCATCCGCTTCCATTCTCTGATCAACAATGTCCCGGAGACTGAATTTATCTCAGTAAAGGGGGAAACATTGTGACATATTCTAACGGATGGTGCCTAGATCCCCATCAATGGGCCATACGCACCGCTGACATTCCCGAGGGGGGAACGCACGTGCTCTACCCAGTTCTTCGCAAAGACTACGCAGCGTAACACTGGTGTGTTTGCATGGGACATCCACATCTAGCCATGGAAGCAGGAATGAATCTGGACAGCGTAAAATTTGACTTCATAAGCTGTGTCCTTGCAGACTAATTGTCTCGTGCAGGAGGTGACAGGCCAAGAATTTGTCTGCGTGCTCCTGTTCCGGATGGGAAAATCAGAGGAGTACAGCGCTGCATGTGGAAGACGTAAGCCAGGTCCTCCCAGTCCCGACCCTAGTGGATAGAGTGGAATGCAACGGGAGAAAGACTACAGAGGAATGTCATTGATCATAAAACAACCAACGAACCAATACAAAAACCTAGAATAACTTGTAGGATTAATACGGGTTCTTACTAGACTTAGAACAAGCTAATAGTAAGGAACGTATTGTCAGCCGAACTAGACCAGCCCATGTAAGAGACCTACTATTCAACAAAGCTGGGTGGGTGGCTGGGGGGTGAAAGAGAGATCATTTGGAATCCCATTATTACCTCAAGAAGTTGGTATGCCCAAACCCCCCTCCATCTGGTTGTCATTACAGACCTTGATAATGATAGGTTCAACTGTCTATTTTTCTTTGTTTTGCTTCCCATAGATTGTGTCAGGAAAATGTATTTCAACTGAAGGGGTCAGTTGTAAGCCGCAAATGGCCGTCCATTGTTTGTTAGGTTGTAAGCCTAATTATTCTCTCTACACTTTCTCCAATCTGAGACATGATGCTGAGAAAATGGCTGCAGGGCTGTCCTCTAGCAGAACCTTCTGTAGTCTAGATGGTTCTGTCTCACACCTCCCTCCTACATCAGGCACTTCCTCCAGTGAGTGTAGTCATCCACTAGCAGTGTCATTAGCCCCACATCAGTCATGAATAAAGTCCACTAGCTTTGTCTTGGGATTCTAGGCCTTCGTTCCTGAACCCCCTCACTATCAAATTCTCTAAATCATGAAAATAAGTCTATGGGACTCATTCATTTTTCTGTTTGAGCATTCTTTCCTGGCTTGGTCACACACACACACACACACACACACACACACACACACACACACACACACACACACACACACACACACACACACACACACACACACACACACACACACACACACACACACACACACACACACACACACACACACACACACACACACACACACACACACACACACACAGCCTGCTGTCTAAATGCCAGTAATCTCAGCTGTCAGTCACAACTAGGCTACCTCCTGCTCTGCTCAGTTCCATAGCTGGGGCCTTCCCAAAAAGCCGTTCCTTTCCCCAGATTACAGGGTCTGGTCCAATGAAAATTCATACGTTCAGATCCTGCTCTTGGCAAAGCAGACAGATAAGGCGGACGTTCAAAAGGAGCGTCTGCTCTGCTCCTCGGCACAGATAGCCTAGGAGGACCATTTCTTGGCACGGAGCGCAAAGTTTCACGCTGATCTATTGAAACATCCCATCATCACAGTCTCACTCGAGCAGATCATGTCCATTCCATTCTGGAATTCTAGCAGGTATTTCTGACACCCCACCCAGGTCTGAATAACACTGTGGGTGTCAGTGTCAGGGGCTCCGTCTCAAGAGAGAGGAAAGGAGATGGACTTGACGGACAGGCAAGAGCTACACCTGTACTTGCCCTTCAAAACATTTTTTTTTTTGTTGAAACACTAAAAAGAGAATATTTCTTGACACCGGGGCGGCTGGGCCACGCCTCAGAGGAACTGTGAAACAAGGGATCCAAGTCATCCATCCCTCAGTCCATCACCTCCAGCCTAGATTAAACATCAGTCTGTAATGACCTGACCTATGCTCCCTGTCGGGCTGATAGATGTAGGCCTCACTAGAATTCCTGGTACACAGGAGCAGACCTGGGTTCAAATACTATTTGAAATACTTTGAGTGTTTGCTTAAGCCTGCCTGAAGTGCCAGTCGGGTGTGATATGCACTTTTGGGACTTCTCTATTGATGTCAGTAAAATTTTCCACAAACAAATAGTATTTGAACCCAGGTCAGCACAGGAGAGTCTATGCAGTGTTGGTGACCCGGGGACGCTTGGCATTTGGGAGCTGGGCCAGGGTCGGGAGGTTGAGATTAGAGATGTTAGAGATGGCTGTGATTGAGGGATCTGGAGCTCCACCTGTGAGAGCTGTCATCATGTCTCTGGCCTCTCAGAGTCAGCCATGCCTGATTTACACGGCTAATCTCCCTCGGTCTCTCTCTATGCCCATTTCTCTCTACTTCAGTCTCTCTCTCCTCCACCTGTCTATCTATATCTGACTGGAGGAAACCATCTCGCAGTGTCTGTCAGCAGTGAACAGCAACCTAAATCCATATCCATGCACTCTCCCCTGCTCAACACACACACACACACACACACACACACACACACACACACACACACACACACACACACACACACACACACACACACACACACACACACACACACACACACACACACACACACACACACACACACACACACACACAAGTAACTGACAAAAAAAAGTTTAGACACCAAGGCTCATCTGAACAGAAGATAACGGCCTCTAGGAGCCATGTGTAATAAATTAAGTTCCATTCCAGCGTGTTTCTGTCCTTATCTGATGTTGATAAGCCCATGTCACAGCCTTCACCTCCACTGAGGAGAGTAGAACTACCATCAGGACAGGACCCCACTGTGTTCGCTCAAACTCAGTTTCCCCCCACCTCAGAGTTGACTCCATCCCTCCCCCAGCTCGGGCCTGTGGTGTGGGGCTGATTCCACTGCGCTGGGCGGTGTGGGGCTGATTCCACTGCGCTGGGCGGTGTGGGGCTGATTCCACTGCGCTGGGCGGTGTGGGGCTGATTCCACTGCGCTGGGCGGTGTGGGGCTGATTCCACTGCGCTGGGCGGTGTGGGGCTGATTCCACTGCGCTGGGCGGTGTGGGGCTGATTCCACTGCGCTGGGCGGTGTGGGGCTGATTCCACTGCGCTGGGCGGTGTGGGGCTGATTCCACTGCGCTGGGCGGTGTGGGGCTGATTCCACTGCGCTGGGCGGTGTGGGGCTGATTCCACTGCGCTGGGCGGTGTGGGGCTGACTCCACTGCGCTGGGCGGTGTTGCTGATTCCACTGCGCTGGGCAGTGTGGGGGTGATTCCACTGCGCTGGGCGGTGTGGGGCTGATTCCACTGCTCTGGATGGTGTGGGGCTGATTCCACTGTGCTGGGCGGTGTGGGGAAGATTCCACTACTATGGGTGGTAGGGGGTGATTCCACTGCACTGGGTGATTCCACTACGATGGATGGTAGGGGGTGATTCCACTGCACTGGGTGATTCCACTACTATGGGTGGTGTGGGGGTGATATGGACTAGGGTCCTATGGCACTTCCAGCTCCTCAGACTTGATTGTAGCCTCCCACTGTGAACTACTGTTCCTTTACTGCAGATGTGTTTTTTGTTTGGTTAACGGCCTCCGAGGTTTTTATATTTGTGTTACCTCTCGCGGGTCGTTCAACAGGCAAAGCAGAGCAGGGCCGAGAAGGGCAGCCACCCGGAAGGCAGATACCCCAGCCCTCCGCCTCACTATACTGCCGTCCGCACAAAAATACTTTTGTGGGAAGAAGTGGAGATGTGGCTGTCTGGGCGTCACACTGCGCTGCACTTCAGGATCATTTAAAAGCCCCAGTTGGATCCTTTCCCCCATTCGCTTTTTAAAATCTTCTCCAGAATGACATATTAAATCAATATTTTGTGTTTGTTCAAAATAAACCGAATAGCCAGGGCTCCTATTTTCAGTATATTGAATCAAACCCTTTCCAGTGTTATTGCAGGCGTTTGCAGCAAAAAAACAGAGGGTTTACAAATATTTCTAATTCAAGCGTTCATTTGTAAAAAGGCCTGGAAAGAATAACACCCCTCTACAGTACAGAACTGTAGTATATCAAGTCTCAGGTTCCCCTCTACACTGATTCATGGGGTAGACGTGAAATATTGGGCCGTTCCTTTTGACTCATGAAATCAACAGAAAATATGGCGTCAAATGAGGCGTTGCGGCTCAGATGCGCTCGGTTGTTACGCAAGATAATATATGGCAGAAGAGTGATGGGATGTTTGTTTTTTCAGAGTCACTAAAGCAGCTAGACTAGAGCATCAGGATGGTTCTGGTCTGTGAAGGACTGAGCACGCACGTGTGTGTGTGTGTGTGTGTGTGTATGGCGGACGGTCTGCGCCTCTAGTGACACCCCAGCCCTGGGCCTGCCAACGCTGTGTAACCAGCGGTCTGATTTATGTCCCAGAGCCCTGCAGAGACTCTTCCTCTGGACTGTATGTTTTACCAGAGAGAGAAGAGAGCCAGGAAGAGTCTGGAAAGAACAGACCTACATGGGTTCAAATACTATTTAAAATCCTTTCAAATACTATTAGTGATTGATTGAGCTGCGACGGAACCAATAGAAAAGGATTAAAAGGGCAAACCCCGCCCACATGGCACTCCAGTCTGGCTAGAGCAAACGTCAAAGCCTTTGAAAGATTTTAAATAGTATTTGAACCCAGGTCTAGGAGAGAGTCTGCGGAGAGGGCTCACACTCACTGACCTGGAGTCTGTGCTGTCCGTCAAGCTTCCAGGAGGCGAGACTCTTCTCGGAGGAGCCAGAGATGCCCCTCTGCCCGGCGGGGTCAAAGTCCAGACACATGACGGGCTCAGGGTGGGCGGCCGCACGGCTCAGCACGGACCTCTGGGATACGTCCCACAGCGCCAGGGAGCCGTCCTCATAACCAGCCAGGAGGAGAGGGCCAGGGCTTGAGTCTGGCTAAGGGGGATGAAAGAGCGAAAGAGCGATAACGAGGGTGAGAGAGGGAAAAGAGAGCAATGGGAAAAATAGCATAGGAGATGGGGGGGGGGGGGTGTTACCATGGAAGCAAGAGGGCTGTGGAGACAGAGCAGGGATTATCTGTATGGGAGCACACTGACACTGTGTGACTGAGGACCATTACTCTCCAGCAGACTATTACAGTGCTTGTCACTATACTCCTCATCGGTATCTCTTCCTACAGGAGCAGCCCTGCAAATAGACTCATATACAGACGTATTCTATATATCATATTCTACTGCACATCCAGACAACAGCCTTTTACTATGTGTTTACTGGCTGACTGAAGGATCACCGGTATTGATCAGACAGGGAAGAGGAGTTATGAGGAGGAATACAGTGGGCTCCTAAATCAGTTGAGTGGATGAAAACAAGCAGAGAGCTTCATAGATTACGTCACAGCTGGAGAAAGGGAGGAAGGGAGAAAAGGAAAGGCGGGAGAAAGGGAGGGCGCCTCCCTCTCCCCGCCCCTGACCACGGGCCCACCATTCATCTTTCTCGGAAAGTAAACGCACAGCCCCCTCAGTCTGAAAGCCCCACCCCCTTACAACCACCACCTCACCTATCATTATGTCTTCTGGGGAAAAGTCAAGCACAAAACAAAAATAGAATGCTGGCAGGTATCGCAACCCAACCAGTTTAGAGGGAGGATATCTCCATAACCATCAAGTATTTAGAAAGCAACTATGCTTCTCCTTCTCTTTATTGGTAACACTCGTCTTGGAGCCTTCGCTACAAACTTGACCCATCTAGAGGCTGGGCATACCATCTGGCCTCAAGCGATAGTGTGCCCTGCAAAGGCAAGGCTGATGGACAACAGAAATTCTTTCCATATGTGTAAGGAGCCAAGAGAACCGAAGACACTTTCTCCCCTCCTCCGCAAGTCCTCCTCTCACTTAACAGTACATTTCTCTTCTCAAGCCCTAAACAAATTATAGACAGACCCGTGTATTCCTTATAAACACGTCACTAACGAACGATATTAATGAGATTTTAAAAAACAAATAAAAACAAAGTGAAAATCAGCGTTCCCCTGCCTGCCGGCTGGGTTTCTCTGGGTTGCTAAGCGTTACCGCCTGCTGCCCCTCGGCCCTTGCACTTCACTCTAAGAGTAGAAGCTCCTCGATTGACGATGTCACAGGGCGGAGGTCAGGGAACCCCGGGTAGACACCTAATTCATTACATCCTCCGTAGCCCCTCTATGAGAGGGCTCTCTGCTGGAGTAGGGCTCACGCTTCAGGGAAAGATTCATCATCGTAAAGCACCGTTGGCCAGATGGATGAACGGTGCACCCGGAGTCAGAGAAGTGGGGCCGCTGTACTGTACTCCATCAAACTGTTGTTCACCATCCAACACCATCTCCTAGGTGCAACCCAAAATGGCCCCCTATTCCCTATAAAGTGCACTACTTTTGATCACACACACGAAGCAAAGCTTAGGAGCACAGAGTGAGGTGAGGTCTGTACAGAATGGCACCATATATATATATATATATATATATATATATATATATATATATATGTGTGTGAAGCTTTGCTTCACTGAGTAGAGGGTCAGACTTGAGATTTTTCATGTGTTCTTCTAATAACCAAAGCAGGGTCACACATGCTCTACCAATCTGCTGTATGTAATGTAGCACACCATACTCAACCTGTTCATCATCATCAGTCACACAGTCACAGGACTCAAGACTACAGTACGTCCAAAACCAGTGGTGTGAAAGGGAGAGAGAGAGACAGAGAGAGAGAGACAGAGGGAGAGACAGAGAGGGAGACAGAGAGAGAGACAGAGGGAGAGACAGAGAGGGAGAGAGAGAGAGAGACAGAGGGAGAGACAGAGGGAGAGAGAGAGAGAGACAGACAGAGAGACAGACAGAGGGAGAGACAGACAGAGGGAGAGACAGACAGAGGGAGAGACAGACAGAGGGAGAGACAGACAGAGGGAGAGACAGACAGAGGGAGAGACAGACAGAGGGAGAGACAGACAGAGGGAGAGACAGACAGAGGGAGAGACAGACAGAGGGAGAGACAGGCAGAGGGAGAGACAGGCAGAGGGAGAGACAGACAGAGGGAGAGACAGACAGAGGGAGAGACAGACAGAGGGAGAGACAGACAGAGGGAGAGAGACAGAGGGAGAGACAGACAGAGGGAGAGACAGACAGAGGGAGAGACAGACAGAGGGAGAGACAGACAGAGGGAGAGACAGACAGAGGGAGAGACAGACAGAGGGAGAGACAGACAGAGGGAGAGACAGACAGAGGGAGAGACAGACAGAGGGAGAGACAGACAGAGAGAGAGACAGACAGAGAGAGACAGACAGAGAGAGAGACAGACAGAGCGAGAGACAGACAGAGGGAGAGACAGACAGAGGGAGAGACAGACAGAGGGAGAGGCCCGGTGATGTGACTGATCAGGGGAAAGGAGCGGTGGGCACCCCACCACAGCAGCACATACGGAACCAATCCCATCCCCGTCCATCCATCCGCTCTAGTCCACTTCACTTCACTTCGCTTCGCCATGACGATGGCTGTGGGGCGATGAGCTGAGAGTGATGGATATCTGTATAGGAACATTTCCTTCTAGCCGGCAGCCTCTGTTCATGTTAAAAGCCTTGCACATCATACATCACGTCCACATCTCCCCTTCGCACAACACATGGAGGCACTTTCTCCCTCCGCTCGCCGGCCTTAGCCAATCAGAATGCGCCGTTAGCTCGTTTACCTTCCAGACCCAGACCCCATTACGCATGCTAACTTTAGGGAGGCCTGGGGAGGAGAGAGGAGGGGGAAGAACACAGAGCAAAAACCCAAGAGGGGAGGGCAAATGAAAGAGCTCCGTAATATGGATTTAATCCTTTCCAAACGTCCAGCGTCGAGCGTTTAAAAGGCGCCAATAAATCTGTTCTCAGGTCTCCGTCAGCATGATGGAGGATCCTTGCTCTCACTCTGTGGCGGGATGGAGGGAGGAGAGAGAAAGGAGAGCCAACTCATTGTCTGCCCTCCAGAGGGTCAGAGGTTGAGGAAACAGCGGGCTGCACCAGCAGGGATCACGTGGATAACGAGGTGAGCGTCTTGTGATTGACAGAAAGTGTGGGCAATATATTCAGGCTGCCTGTGTGTGGCTGGACCTACTATACCCCTCAACGCTTGGTAAACACATTCACACGCAGAAACGTGTAACACACAAAGACGTACAGACACACACACAAAGAAGTACACACAAACAGTACTGTAGACACACACACATTCACTCACACAGTACAAACTCTTGTGCGCACAAACACACATTGTTTTCAACTCTCCCCTGGCAGTTAAGGTTCTGTATTGATCTCCACCCAGCAGCATTGCAGTGAGTTTTCAAGTAGCTCTGTGATCGTAACAGATGATTCTGGCCCGGTGTTGAAAGGATCAAACTGGAATGATTTAATGTAACCTGGGCCTGGTGTCTTACAGATCTGCATGCCTGCAAAAGTATCCCTCCCATTGACATTCCATAACTAATCATATTATTTTCTGGCACTTAACACTGAAACTGCATTGGCTTCCAAAATCTAATGAAAGGAAATAGTAAAGAACACAACAAGGAAAGAAAACAAAAAAGTATTAAGCAATAAAGGACAATTACCATTGATGTCTGGTGATACATACAGCCACCCAAACTGCCCTAGGTCAACACACAGTACACACACGGCATCGCCTGCTCTGCTTCCTGCTGCCACTAAACTCCCAACGAACGCATACCCAAACCGCCCCTGTTGTGTCATCAAACCAACCGGCCGCAATTCATTAAACGTCTTGCATAAAGCAGAAAAGCAGAAATACTGCAGAGCAGGAAATATTAATTAACCATGAAAATAATTACAGGTCTCTTTCATGGGGGGGGAATAAAACTCGACAGTATTTACAAAACAGAGGGCGGTGAAGAATCTTTAGACGCAATGTGCAGCTGGCTGGTGGTTAGAGGGCTGGTTGAGTGGCTGATATATGGCTGTTGAACCCCAGCCCTTGCACACACTGTAATTACAGTGTTGGGACTCGACTCGCTCGTCGTCAATCGAGAAAGGCACTGGAAAAAAATGGCCCGGGACAAGTTCTAGCTATAAATCACAGAGCCAAGAGTAGTCTCATATTTGTTGACGTATCTTTTATGTATGCGTCTTGTCAAAGGCTCTCAGCCAATCCGTTTACAACCAGTAAAAATAGAAACATTAAGAAGGAAGAGAGAGGAAGGGAAAATACATTTTTTCTCTCTCCCTTTTATGGTTGTAAAGTGAACTGACTGAACTCTATAGTGCAGTGTGATGCTGCACTGTAGCTGCAGGTGGCTAGACTGTGTCCCAAAAGGTATCCTATTCCCTTTATAGTACATAGGGGCTCTGGTCAAAACTAGTGCATTATTTGGGAGATAGGGTGCCATTTGGGACGCAGCCCTAGACTTCTGGGAGAACAAGACAGTGTATTGGATACTCCTTGCCTGCCATAGCTTGATGCACATGACCATCCCCAGCTTGGCTTGTGGTATCAGGGAGCAAACTGGGCTCTTGCTGGGCAGCTCAATGATCTTCACCTGTAGGAAGAGGGACAAGTCAGACACCCAGGCAGAATAAGAAGCGGAGTTCTACATGGTTATTACATTCAAACTAAGTCATTAACTTTCCCACCCAGGCAAGAGATGATCAAACAAGCAGATATGTCGTGGTGTAATAATGTTACATGTTATACTGCTCTATATTTGGTTTTATGTGTGATGTAAGTGCCTTAATGTGTTTGGACCCCAGGAAGAGCAGCTAATGGGGATCCATAATAAATATAAAACATGAACAACGGAGACAAGGCAAACTTTAGGCCGGGTGCCAGTCACTTCATTTATTTATTTTTCATTTTCATTAATCAAGTTCAAACTCGAATCCGTCATTTCAGCGCAGCAACAGGAAACATAACAGCTTTACACTTTATGGCCGTCTACTTCTTCTTATTTGACTCAAACAGAGTGGAGCGGAGCTACAGTCTATAATACATCGCAATAAGACCTGACTTCCTGACCTAGATACGCTGACACTGACTGATAAAATAGTCTAATGAAAGCCCATGAGAGAGAGAGAGAGCCTATAGCTACTCCGTCTCTGTACCTAGATACAATCTAATGAGAGGGAGGCAGCCCCTATGGCTAGACTACTCAGTCTCTCTGACTGACACAGAAACAGAGAGATACATCCTCATTAAGGCTCAGATTAAACATCCTGTTCAACAGACCAATCCGATTCACACATCACGTTACGCGGACCAATCGGATTCCACATCCCGTTTAAGGGAGTGATCTGTATTTTAATCGGGGTGCCTCATGTTTACCCCGAACTTGCCAGCCAGACAAAGAGGGCTTTAAGTAGCTGCTTCACTCGCTGTGCCTCAGGTGCACACACTGATATCCATAAATAAAACACCCACTCTTTTAATTAATGCTTTTGCAATGGAAGCAATCCGATGGCAACGAGGTAGCGAGGGAGAAACATTAAACCTGCCTGCCTCCCAAATTGATGGTGCAACTCCTTCCCTCCCTCCGCCTCTGGCTCAGATCTACACCAGCGTGCCATGCTTTGTAGCTGAGTGTGTGTGTGTGGAGGCATGGGTCTAGACCTATGATTAGGATCCCCTGGGAAAGGCATGGATGACTGTGGGAAAGGCATGGATGACTGTGGGGCAGCCAGGGGTGAGACAGGAGAGCGGGACAGAGTGATAAGACAGAGGGTGTGTGTGTGTGTGTGTGTGTGTGTGTGTGCGTGCGCACACATGAGTGCCATCACAATGTCATTATTGAGGGTGCTGGTCTTGCAGGTGCCCCGTGGCCTCGCCCTGCCGGTCTCTATAGGCTGAAGTTAGCGGTGGCACACCTGTCTCATTCATGTGAGGCTTCATCAGAACAGGGTGAATAACACGAATCTGAAGGCAATAACGGTGCCTGGAAAGCTGCCTGTCGCACACACTAAGAATAACTCACATGAAAGTGGGGGGAAGGTGAAATGTGCAATCATTCGTCTGTCATTGGCTGACACACACTAAACCTACGCCTGCTCACAAGTTTCTGTAAGAGATGCTTAAGCCCTTCCACAAACACAAATCTCTCTCACCCCCCTCTCATCATCCCTCAGCCCCTCCCCTCCCTCTCTCACCTCCTCCATGGCTTCTCCAGCGTGGGCCAGTAGCCATCTCCCAGGGCCAGTCTCTAGCAGGGAACAGCGACAGAACCCCACACTGCCGGTCCACAGGGCGTCCGTGACATCACCGCGCCCCTCTGCCAGGTCCCACAAGCACACACGCATGTCGCGCCCCTGACTGCCCGACAGTACACAGATCATAATCACACACTAACCGCAGTGAGGCTACAGATGTATGGGCAAGGGTTCCCCAACGGGCAGCCAGCAGGCCGAACTCTTCCCGCTGCTGCTTTTATTTGGCCCCCCCAATTTTTTGGAGCATTTTTGGACAAAAATACTTCAACACCAGGATATCAGCTCCAAGTGATTTTTATTTAGGAAATCTGTTCAAGTATTCCCACACATAATTAGAAAGACACACGGGTAAGCAAGGCTTGAAATTATTATGTTTTAGTCAAACATTATATCCATTTGGGCTTCTTGCACTTCATTTTTTTGCACCCCCCCCCCGCCGACAATCTGCTCAAGAAAAAAACATTATAAAATCGTCCCATGGCTGAATCTAGTTGATAAGAAAATCAATGGTCCAACCTCATGTCTCTATCATAATCCGTTCAAAAGGTTATTGGAGTTTTTACCCTAGTAGGTTGGCCAGGATTCGGGTGACTAAATCAATGGAGACCACAGAAAAAAAAGCAATAGGAAATCCGGACAATTGCACCTTGTAAACCAGGCTGGAATCTGTGCAAGGATTAAGGCTACCTGACAGGCTCACTCGTCATTCTAATCCGCAGGACATAAAACAAGAGAAAATGAATATCAATATTGACAAGTGACATGTGGTATTTTCATATATTATTATTTTTCTGTTATTTTTTGTTTAATTTTACCCCTTTTTCTCCCCAATTTCATGGTATCCAATTGTTTTTAGTAGCTACTATCTTGTCTCATACGGGCTCGGGAGAGACGAAGGTTGAAAGTCATGCGTCCTCCGATACACAACCCAACCAAGACGCACTGCTTCTTAACACAGTGCGCATCCAACCCGGAAGCCAGCCGCACCAATGTGTCGGAGGAAACACCGTGCACCTGGCAACCTTGGTTAGCCCGGCCCGCCACATGAGTCGCTGGTGCGCGATGAGACAAGGACATCCCTACCGGCCAAGCACTCCCTAACCCGGACGACGCTTGGCCAATTGTGCGTCGCCCCACGGACCTCCCGGTCGCGGCCGGTTACAACAGAGCCTGGGCACGAACCCAGAGTCTCTGATGGTATACACTTTTCATGTTAATTTGAAATTCCAGTTCTGTCATGAAGATTTCTCAACAAAAAAAACAAGCAAATCTCGCTGCAATGTCAACAGAGCAAGCACTGAGTGTATACCAAGCGTTTCTATTTTCAAATCCTTTTACATTTAATTCAGCTTGTGTCATGCTAACATTGAACCTGGCTAATTTCATACAGCTAAACAATGCGCATGGTAAGTAAAAACTGAAGAGCAGTTGAGGCCTGGTATTGTCAGTAAGGTAGTTCGTCATTACCTGATGAGAGTGTCTCTGGAGTGGAGCATGTTGAGCCAGGTGACAGAGGCTCCAGAATGACCTTCTAGAACCCTCTCAGCTCTTCTGGTGGTCAGGTTCCACACATGGACTGACCCCTGGCCTGAGCTACACAACACAACATTCAAGTCCTCATCATTCTTACGTCATAAATATTCATCTGCATGTAACTAAAGCATGTTGTTACATATGAGACGTTTTCAAAAACAACAAATCATAAACCCAACCATTCAACAAGGGCATGTTTAAAAAAAGACAAGTGCTGCGTGTCTGGCTACTAATGCAGCTCAGCTGTTCTATGGAGACGGGGCGTGATCCCGTACCCAGAAAAGAGCAGGGGAGGGTCCCCTTCACAGCGGCCGAAGTGCAAGGCATTAAGGGGGGATCCAGCCCCCCTCAGGGTGTACAGGGGAGCAGGGGCAGGACGAGCCATCACTGGGTCACTCTCGAAGCTCTGGAGGTCACCACCACAGTCATCTCATCCACTGGACCACAAGCAAGATCCCGCAGTCACAACTGAACTGTGTTAAAAAGGAGAGAGGTCAACCAAACAATGGAGACAGTTTGAAGTGAGTTGGGTAAATCCTGTTCTGATTACAATGGAATTGAGGGGGTTGATAATAAGTGAAAGGAATGAGGGTGTAATTTTAACTTCATTTAGGTGAATTATTCCAATCAGTGCCGATCCAAATCCAGATCGGATAGTGAGATGGAGTTTGGCCAACAGGCAAAGCCTGGGCTGATGTCAACGGTGTCAACTATGATTGAGAAAGACCTTGCCATTAACAAAAGGGAATGAATGAATACTACTCTCCAGACAGAGCTGATTAGATTGACTCTTGTAGAAGGAATTTGTGCAAGTTAGAGGGATAATAATAACGTACCTAAAACAAGCCTTTAGTATCCATCTTCATTTGTTGCTATAAAAACAAATGTTTTGGACAGTGTCAAAAAGGATTATATTTCATACATCCTCAAATCCTCGGCCATCTTCCATTATGGTAATAATTTGAGAATGTCGAATAGACAGTCTATCTATTCACTACATAAATAAGGCCTGTGGGCATTAGGCGAAGAAAGAAGTGGATGAGATATTTCTTCCTCGTCCTTCTAGGCCTGCATGATAAGAGTTGATCTTACTCAATACGTCCTAAATCCTACCACTTGACAGCTTAATTACTGCAAACACAGAGTCAGGATTTTCCCTCGAGTTTCGATCCACATACGCTTCTCAAAAGAAAGCAGCAGGATTTTGAATTTAAACCTTTTTGAATTAGTCATGCACAAACTGAATCATTGAACTTGTAGTTCAGGACTAGAAACTGAATTAAATTAACATTGCATTTAGTTTTAAAATTCAAATTTCAACATGAATATATTCAGTTTTAATATGGTAGATATTGCATTCAATGTCTGTGTATCAAGTTTACAAACTAAACTCAAAAAAAGAAAAGTCCTCACTCTCAACTGCGTTTATTTTCAGCAAATTTAACATGTGTAAATATTTGTATGAACATAACAAGATTCAACAACTGAGACAAACTGAACAAGTCCCACAGACATGTGACTAACAGAAATGGAATAATATGTCCCTGAACAAAAGGAGGGGGGGGTCAAAATCAAAGGTAACAGTCAATATCTGGTGTGGCCACCAGCTGCATTAAGTACAGCAGTGCATCTCCTCCACATGGACTGCACCAGATTTGCCAGTTCTTGCAGTGAGATGTTTACCCACTTTTCCACCAAGACACCTGCAGGTTCCCGGACATTTCTGGGGGGGAATGGCCCTAGCCCTCACCCTCCGATCCAACAGGTCCCAGACGTGTTCAACGGGATTGAGATCCGGGCTCTTCGCTGGCCATGGCACAACACTGACATTTCGGTCTTGCAGGAAATCACGCACAGAACGAGCAGTATGGCTGGTGGCATTGTCATGCTGGAGGGTCATGTCAGGATGAGCCTGCAGGAAGGGTACCACATGAGGGAGGATGATGTCTTCCCTGAAATGCACAGCATTGAGATTGCCTGCAATGACAACAAGCTCAGTCCGATGACGCTGTGACACACCGCCCAAGACCATGACGGACCCTCTACCTCCAAAATCGATCCCGCTCCAGACTATAGGCCTCGGTGTATCGCTCATTCCTTCAATGATAAACGCAAATTTGACCATCACCTCTGGTGAGACGAAACCGCGACTCGTCAGTGAAGAAACAGGAAACAGTGTTTAAACCCTTTACAGTGAAGATCTGTGAAGTTATTTGGATTTTTACTAATTATCTTTGTAAGACAGGGTCCTGAAAAGGGTCGTTTCTTTTTTTCCTGGGTTTATAATTTCAATTCTAGCAAAGTTTCAAATATTCAATTCAATTCTGATTCAAAAGCACATCCTGGTACTTTTCCAGACAAGAAAGGTAGAGGAGAACAGATTCAACAGAATCAATCGCTCTGTATGTTAACCAGTAGCTGCTGGCGGTTCTGAAGCCAATGTGGCATGTTGAATAGATTTTCTTCCTATGAATTTGTCTCTAGCGTTTGAACCATTTTGGCTATACGCTATTATGACCCCATTCCTGAAAGCGAAGACTCTTGAACATGGACGTGCCTTCTGTTCACCTTTATTATATTCACAGGCCGTGCAGGTGACGTTAGAATGGCGTTAAACTTCATTTGGCCACCATAAAAAATATAGTTCAATAACCCTGTAACATTCAGGACGACAAGCTGCTTTCTTAACGAGTAGCCTACCGCTTCCCCCCCTCATTCCTCTCATCCCGAGACTCGAACATCTGCCTCGCAAACACAAACACACATGACCACCCTCCTGAGGTGTTCCAACCCAACACACTATTGAAAAGGCCTTCATCAAATTGCCCAAGGGGTGACACTTCAGGCTGATGAGTGAGTTTCACAGAACCCCATCTGCTACATTCACCTCCCAAACTCACTCCACAGTGACCCAAGTGGTTGAGCTCAGCACAACTGTAGATCCAAGTCCAGTGGCACCATTGTAAGGGACGTCACGCTGCCCGCTTAGTGAGTACCGCTTCCCCCTGATTCAGCTCATACGGAGACTCGAACTCAAGACTTCTGCCCCGAAAAGACTCTTGGCCACCCTCCTGAAGCATTCCAACACATCGTGCTATTAAAAAGGGCCTTCTTCAATTGCGTAATGGGCGACACTTCAGGCCGAAGAGTGACTTTCACAGATCTCCACCTGCTGCACTAATACAAGTCTTCAAGATACAGCAAGGTTACTCCTTTAAAGAGCATAGTTTGGTGATTCATGCTTATGTGATGAGCAACCTGAAGACGTATTCGTTTGACGTGTTAGTTTCAGGTCTCCAGCAAGGGAAGTTATTATAAGGGTGTGACTGACTAGAGAAAGACTGTTAGCCTGCTGAGCTAAAGCCTAGGGATTGGTCTTGTAACTAGGATTTGTCTATTCGAGGAGGTCGTCAAAGGGGGGTGGATGAGCAACTTGTCTGGGACCTGCAAAGTTGCATTGTCTGGCAAACAGGAGACCTGGGTTAGAACCATTGAGATATAAAACAGTTCTATCTATGGTTAGAACCCCATCAGTCAAACTAACACGTCTTCAGGTCTCAGGCAAGGTTGCTCATCACATGCATGGATCAGCAAACCACCTCTGCTGCACTCTCATTAAAGGTGGTGCACAGATCCTCCGGAAATTGTTGTTGTGCAGGAGGCCTGATTTCAAACCCAGTCAGTTATATTGGTGCTGTGATCTCTGAGTGTGATGTCAAAGGGGGGATGAAACCTAACTGCGGTGGTTTGATGAACCATGCAATTTTGATGAGAAGGCCTAACCTTGCTGGAGACTTGAAGACTTGTGTCAGCTTCCTGAACTCCTCCCCATGGGCTTAAGCTAAGTGGGCTAACACAATCTTGTAAAATGCAGGAGACCTGGTTCAAAACCAGTCAGTCACATATTAAAGAAGGAGTGGAAAGGCTAGTCCCTGTGATCATCAGAGAGGGGAGAGTCTTAGCTTTCAGGAATGGGGTCATACTAGCTTATAGACAAGACGGTTAAAACGCGAGAGCCAAATTCATAGGAAGGAAATCAATTCAACATGTCACATTGGTGGTTTCTGAAGCTAGAGGTTACTATTGACAGAGAGCGTTTGATTCTATATCTTTCTTGGATGGAAAAGTACCAGGACGTTGTGTCTGTTTTTGAATCTGAATTTAGAGAACTGAATTTTAAAAAACTGAATCTGAATGCACCGGAGAAGTTGAATATATGAAACGTTGCCAAACTTAAATTATTGGTTGTAAACTTGATACATGGACAATGAATGCAATATATAGCATATATATTGAAACTGAATATATAAATATTGAATATATAAATTTAAATGGAAATTTAAAGCTGAATGCAATTCATTCAATTCAGTTTCAAATCGTGAACGATACATTCAAATTAATGAATTCAATGATTCAATTGCATTACCATCGAAAAACAAATTCAAGTTCATTATCTTAATACAAAGTTTAAAAAAATGGAATTCAAATACAATCTCTGTTGGCACTGAAATCGCTCCGTAAGAAACGTGAGAATAGGCCGATTTTGTTTCAAGACTTTTGTATTACTCCTTTTTCGGCAATCTTAGTTTATAATCACACCCACCCCTACTCCTATTGGCTAACCCTTGCCCTCCACATCAGCACACGCTGAAACTGGAGCCGCAGGTATTTTGGAGAAGCTCATTTCAGAAGGTTATTGGTTCAATTGTCCATATTAATCTGTGAAGCTGAGAGAGACAGACCTCTGGACAGCCTCCCTAATTAAGAAGAGGGCACCTGCACCACCGTCTAACTCGAACCATCACAAAGACCACAGTCATCCCCAGTCCCACACCACTATCCCATTACCACTTCAGCCAGCCAGCCACCACTATCACACTATCACCCAGGGTCTGACCGCTCAAGCAGAGAGAAAGAGGATCCCCTAAAGCTTCTGGAATCGGTCACTGCATCATCATAAATGACTAGTCTAACCAGAAACCAGAGACACAGGCCTACATCTTAAGCATATTATAGGTTTACCACAAGCGACCTAATAATCTAAAGCACTGACTGTACAAAACATTAGGAACAGCTGCTCTTTCCATTGCATAGACTGACCAGGTGAAAGCTATGAGCCCTTGACCAGGTGAAAGCTATGAGCCCTTGACCAGGTGAAAGCTATGAGCCCTTGACCAGGTGAAAGCTATGAGCCCTTGACCAGGTGAAAGCTATGAGCCCTTGACCAGGTGAAAGCTATGAGCCCTTGACCAGGTGAAAGCTATGAGCCCTTGACCAGGTGAAAGCTATGAGCCCTTGACCAGGTGAAAGATATGAGCCCTTGACCAGGTGAAAGATATGAGCCCTTGACCAGGTGAAAGCTATGAGCCCTTGACCAGGTGAAAGCTATGAGCCCTTGACCAGGTGAAAGATATGAGCCCTTGACCAGGTGAAAGATATGAGCCCTTGACCAGGTGAAAGCTATGAGCCCTTGACCAGGTGAAAGCTATGAGCCCTTGACCAGGTGAAAGCTATGAGCCCTTGACCAGGTGAAAGCTATGAGCCCTTGACCAGGTGAAAGATATGAGCCCTTGACCAGGTGAAAGATATGAGCCCTTGGCCAGGTGAAAGATATGTCAGTTGTTAAATCCACTTCAAAATCAGTGTAGATGAAAGGGAGGAGACAGGTTAAAGAATGATTTTCTAGCCTTGAGGCAATTGAGACATGGATTGTGTACAGTGTATTCGAAAAGTTCAGACCCCTTCTCTTTCTCCATATTTTGTTATGTTACAGCCTTAATGTGAAATATATTCAATATTTTTTCCCCTAAATCAATCTACACACAATAACCCATAATGACAAAGCGAAGACAGAAATACCTTTTTACATAAGTATTCCGACCCTTCGCTATGAGATTCGTAATGGAGCACAGGTGCTTTCCGTTTCCATTGATCATTCTTGAGATGTTTCTACAACTTGATTGGAATCCACCTGTGGTAAATTCAACAGATTGGAAATGATTTGGAAAGGCACACACCTGTCTATATAGGTCTCACAGTTGACAGTGCATGTCAGAGCAATAACCAAGCCACAAGGTCGAATAAATTGTCTGTAGAGCTCAGAGACAGGATTGTGTCAAGGCCATGATCTGTGGAAGGGTACCCCAAAAATTTCTGCAGCATTGGAGGTCCCAATAACACAGTGGCCCCCCCAAAAAAGTTTGGAACCACCAAGACTCTTCCTAGAGCTGGCTGACCAGTCAAACTGAGCAATCGGGGGAGAAGGGCCTTGCTCAGGGAGAGGAGTTCCTCTGTGAAAATGGAAGAACCTTCCAGAAGGACAACCATCTCTGCAGCGCTACATCAATCAGACCTTTATGGTAGATTGGCCAGACCGTAGTCAGTCCTCAGTAAAAAGGCACATGACAGCCCACTTGGAGTTTGCCAAAAGGCACCTAAAGGGCTCTCAGACCTTGAGAAACAAGATTATCTGGATTGATGGAACCAAGATTGAACTCTTTGACCTGAATGCCAAGCCTTAAGTCTGGAGGAAACCTGGCACCATCCCTACGGTGAAGCATGGTGTTGGCAGCATCATGCTGTGGGGATGTTTTTCAGTGGCAGGGACTGGGAGACTCCACAAATACAGGTATGCCAAGCTTGTAGTGTCATACCCAAGAAGACTAGAGGCTGTGATCGCTGCCAAAGACGCTTCAACAACATACTGAGTAAAGGGTCTGAATACATAAGTAAATGTGATAGTTATTTTTTGTTAAATATAAATGGGTGTAGATTGATGAGGGGAAAAAACTATAAATATATTTTAGAATAAGGCTGTAACGTAACAAAATGTGAAACAAGTCAAGGGGTTTGAATACTTTGTGTGCCATTCAGAGGATGAATGGGCAAGACAAAAGATTTAAGTACCTTTGAACGCGGTATGGCAGTAGGTGCCTGGCTCACCGGTTTGAGTGTGTCAAGAACTGCAACGCTGCTGGGTTTTCACCACCAGTTTCCCATGCGTATCAAGAATGGTCCTACACCCAAAGGACATCCACCCAACTTGGCAACTGTGTGACGCATTGGAGTCAACATGGGCCAGCATCCTTTTGACACATGCCCTGACGAATTGAGGTTCTTCTGAAGGCAAAAAGGAATACCTAGGATAGGATAAAGTAATCCTTCTCACCCCCCCCCCTTAAAAGATTTAGATGCACTATTGTAAAGTGGCTGTTCCACTGGATGTCATAAGGTGAATGCACCAATTTGTAAGTCGCTCTGGATAAGAGCGTCTGCTAAATGACTTAAATGTAAATGTAAAAAGGGGTGGAACATTAGGAAGGTGTTCCTAATGGTTTGTACACTCAGTGTAGTAACCTACATTGGGGTATGAAGACATTGAACAAAATGGCAACCGTAGAAGTTTGTGAAGATATATTAGTTAAGCCTGAGGTTGTGAAAGGATGGGTGGGAAGGCCAGGCTACATTCCATAGCTATTGTTGTGCTGTTTCTGTTGCCGTTTCTGTATGTGACAGGGAGGCTCACCCTGATAACAGGTGGATTAAGGTACCTTTCCCTTATTGTACGACTGCAGGCCTACAGCTCATGGAGCTAGGCTGAGGCTCAACTAGTTTGGAACCACACTGTGCTTTCGTTGTACAAACACTGACTGCCTGGGCCTCAGAACATTCCTCCCCTGACCAACCGCCTGCATGTCAATCAAACACACTGGCTGTGCTTTGGGGGGGGTGTTTGGATGATTGACAAGGAAACTACTGCAGTTGGGGAAATATCACAGAAGTAGGTTGCGCGCCCACCACCCAGCCTGCATCCCCCACAATAGAATGGTGAAGGTGGAAATAGAAACAACCCCATCTACCACACCACTGCTTCCTCAGTCCACTGTCCTCATCCTCTGTTTAGTGGCGTCAGCATTTCCAGAGCCGCTGCCTGTGATTGCCCCAACAATGGAGCTGTTGTGGTGGCTGGTTGTTAGCAAGTCAGCCAAAAACCCCAATACAAACATGTGGAAGGCAGTGAAACTACACAAATAAACAGTCCAGTGACAGGATGTCACTCAAACCCATTCAGAGAGGCTCTTCAATTGTTTCACGCTAACCTGAGGCGGCAACCAAGCAAACAAAGCTGTAATTGGTATTCTAGTCCAAATGTTGTATGAAAACTGATGTAAAATCAAGACAAATACTGTACTTAAGCGAAAAACTCACCAGAAGCGGCTGGGCGGAACAAACAGAGCGAGGCGGGTGGAAAGGACGGGACAGGCAGAGCCTGTATGCTAGCAAGGATAGTCCATATCTCCAATCACCTTCGCTGATAGCGATGTTGTGTTTCTATTAAGTGGATGCGTTGATGTTATTTAACATGCATGGTAAAGCCTTAACACGCTACCTCTCAACTGAAATGAGCCTGGGAAACAAGTGAACAAAGACAACATTTCCCTGTGTGACTACAGTGTCAGACAAAAACACAAAAACAGAGACACATTCTAATTGAGCAAGGTGTCAAAGCAGACAACCTGCCCGTCTGTCTTCGGTTGGGTCATTATAATTCAAAACAACGAGTTCTAAAATATATGACACACACGCCTCGCATGCTCACCTTTTGTGTGGAGGAATGGATAGTTGTAGCAGTAGGTCTATAGAAGGCAAATGGGACACTAGGCTAGTAGGCCGCACGCTATTGTGGAGGATCATCACTGTTGGGCAAACCACAGGTCTTAACCCCCTTCCCCCCAAGTTAATAAAACTAAATACCCGACATTTCAAAAATGATTGAACCAACAGATAACCATAAAACCAGTGGGTCAGTCAGGGAATTTGTCATATAGCCTACCCGCAAGAAATTATAGAAGGGTTAATTAAATTTGTGGGACAGGGAGGAAGGGAATAATAAATCACATTGACTGATTAATATACCTGAGCTCCTCCCGACCAGATCTGCCTGCCTGTCCCAGTGGGAAGAGCCAGGCAGCCAGGCCAGGGAGGGAAAGAGTAAGTCTCCTACTGGCCCTGTAACAGATAAGACAGCTCTGGTAATCTGACTCTAAGTCTGTGGATAAAGGCAGCGTGTCTCTTCTCGGCCCATCTGTCAACACCTGTGGGGTAATTAGGCCTAATTATGAGAGAGTCCGCTTCCCCTTCATGTTATTAAATAAGAGCCAGCTCCTCCAGCCAGGTATCGCTCAACACCGGCAAGGGGCTGGCGACCTTCAGATCAAACGCAGCCACTACCTGTGTCCCCTGCTCCGCAGAGCTTGCTGCTTATATGAAGGGAGGGGGGGGCTTCAAAGTTGTGGAATAACGGCTGTCCAGACCACATTCCTTCAGTGGCTCTTTGGAGTTGGTAGCTGCCTCTCACATGATAGTTAGCCACCCACCTGAGCTGCCCCTGTCATATTATGCCATTCATAAATACGAGCAGGACATACAGATCACAGGGAGGCTGTTACGGAAAATATACTACCCAGTCTCCCACTACCCATTATGTAGAGAGAACAGGGCCAGGGTCTGATTATAATCATCAAATTTCAGCCTTGATAAGCATGATGAAAATGACAAGCACCTTGCAGAGCATTCACACACACACACATTCTGAATAGCCTGCTTTTACAGGTTATTTTAATTAACAATATATTTCTACTACAGGTTTGACCTACTTGGCTAAACACACTACGGTAGGTTCCAAGGCAACTAAGAAATGCCTCCTTTAGTGAGATCATACCTCAGCTATTAGTCATTGTTCTTTATTGGAACAGTCTTATCTTGCATTTCCCCCTTTTCTCGCTGTTCCTCTGTGGGCACTTCCACTTCACTGGGGCCTGGCTGCATTGACTCTAACCATTAGTCAGCCTTTCTTCTGAGACCCCCCCCCCCCCACATCTAGGGCTGTTACGGTGACTGTATTACCTACTCACCGGTGGTCACGAGTCATGACCGTAGTCAAATTCCACATGACCTTTTAGTCACGGTTACAAGGCTTCTCCAAGCTCTGATGCTGCCGATGGTCATTAGTAGGCTATCAAACTTGCTAACGGGCACTATTGTCCCTTTAAATCCCTCTGACATCAATAGAAATATATATGAAAAATCTAATCAAACACTTCATGAGAGCCCATGAGCTCAAGTTGCGCAACATTTCTATGGGCTATGTAATAGCGGGAGAAAACAGAGTGGTGGCCGCTAATAAAAAGAGGAGGATCCCATCAGCTTTCTATAGGCTAGGCCTACTATATGTTTCTCAACTTTCCTAATATTACGCACATTGCTTCTCTTTACAACAGGAGTATAGCCTACCTGGCTGGCATGAAAATGAACCACGGGAAAAGCAGAGGACGAGCCAGCAGCAGCAGAGACAAGGAAACAGCCCTTGCCTTAGCCTAATTGTCTAAGAAAATTGAGGAGAGAGGAAACAAAACTTAATTAGGTTTATAATCAATAGCCTAACTGTTCAAATGTGCCTGGCTTTATAAATAGTCCATATTGATATACAGAACTGAGACAGAATTAGCTTTTGTTGCCTGTTTGAGTGTTTAATAGCTTACTGATTCTGCGAGCACCATGGCAATGGCAAAATGTTGGATAAAGCAATTTCACAGATTCAGCTGTTTTTAAATCTTTGCTATGCTGTAATAAAGGCTTTCCAATTTATTTGGTTATAATAGACTGGTATTGCTTATCATTTATTCAGTGTTCTTTACACTGTTTGAAAGAGGCTCTCGCTCCTATACACTCCTTTTTCTTGATCTCCTTATTGTTATAATTACTATTATTATGATCATCATTATAATAATAAGTAATGTCATTATCATTAGCAGGTTTAGTATAGCAGCCTTGTATAAACACCATCGAACTGTAGGCCTAAAAGCGCATCCTGGTTGGTCTTAATACCGTAACTTACTTAGGCCTATATTTCAATATATAGTGTAGTGCAGGGCTGCCCAACCCTCTTCCTGGAGATCAACTGTGCTGTAGGTTCTCAGTTCAACCCTAATTTAGCATATCTGATTCAGATAGTTAAGGTCTTGTTGAGCAGCTAATAAGTAGAACCAGGTGTGTTAAATTAGGTTTGGACAGAAAACCCAGAGGACAGTAGATCTCCAGGATGAGGGTTGGGGAGCACTGGCCTAGTGTATCACAAGACATTCATGCTTTGAAATGCAATCAAGCATTTTAGTTTTTAAATAAATATCAAAAAGGGAGCTTTCAGCTTTGAATAATTAGCCTAAACAATAAATAAATGGCAATTCACGAACACATGCAACTGTTTTTTTTCTGTAATAAGGGCTTTAGATATCTTTTTCCTCTCGTTAGAAACGACACTCCGGTACATGTATTGATTTAGTGTTGTTTACACTGTTCCAAACGGTCAGAAAAATGTATATTGTAATCTGACAACTTCATGACACACAATACCTCTCACAACTCTTGCTCCTATACCCTCCTTTATCTGGATCTCCAGTAGTTTCCACAACTAACTCAATGTCTTCCACAGATCTGACTTCTCCATTCCCTCCTGAGCAACCAGTAAACATTCACCCGTTTCAAGTACAATTTTCACGTCCTCCGCATCTATTTTACTGTCATGTGTTACTGTGTTCAGAGTTTGTTATAACCAATTTATTGATGTGATTATGATAGGCTATAGATCAGGCACTATTGGTCACGTAAAGAGAGCAAGGGTCAAGGGAATAGGGGATGTTTTTCCTAAACAAATTAGGGATTTCGGTAACAGAAATGTTCAGTCTGAAACAAGTAATAAAATATACGGATAAAATGACGTGGCAGCTTCAGCACACACAGCGCAATAAACACTTGCTGTGGTGCTTTTTTGCTGCAGTAGGGAGGAGAGCGAGACAATGTTAGCCAGTCACACAGATATTGGCTGTAAAAAACTATGTAAACAGTGTGACCGCCGGGCTCTTTCTTTAGTCAATTGTGTGTCATAAATATTGAATCAAACAGTGTGTTTAAAGCATCAGACAGGCTCAGTGCATATGTAGTTGATTTTATTCAAACACATAGGGTGTGACTGTCTTGCGCTTTATTACAAATGCCAAGCCACTCACTGACCATTGTACATTGTACCAAATGGTAGGTTGGACCTCACTTTATCTGCGCAGAAAGATACATTTGTATGTGTTCATCTACAAAGCCCCTTTGGGTGAACTCACTCTTTCCCTCTGTAGTCTGGTCTACTTCACCACCAGCAGTTACCATACCCGGTCTGCTAGGTGGTTGCTACTTAAAGTCCCCAGGACATTCACAGTATTAGACAAGACTACCTTCTCTTCTTGTGCACCAGACTCATGGAATAATCTACAGTCCATGCTTCATCTAGATATGTTAGTGCCACTGAATTCATTTAAAATATTGATGGGAGACTCTGCTACAGAGGAGTGTAAATGCTTCTTTTTAGGCTGGATCATGTTGTTGTATTGTATTGTTGTATGTTTTAATTCTGTAATGTATTGATTGTTGCTGCCTTTCCTTGAAAAATAGACTCTGGGTCTCAATGGGCTTTTCCTGGTTAAATAAAAGGTTAAATAAATAAAATAAATACATGGAAAATAAGTTTCAACATTTCGACCAATCAATTGGTTGAAAGAACAGGACGATTCTCGGTCGACCAATATTTGTTTTAGTCGGGGACCGCTGTACTATGCTTGGAATATTTATTTCTTGCATAATAAAATAGGTCAACTTTTGTACTATAGGGGATAGTAGATTGATATAGGCCAGTCCTTTTGCTGTTTTTTAGGCCTACTCATCTTGTTGGCTGACAAAAAGTAAATGTGGACGGTTCTCCCAACATCTTCAATTTGCGCCTCGGAAGTCTTATCTCGCGTTTCCCTTTTCCTCCATGGGTATTTCCACTTCACTGGGGGCCAGGCTGCCTTGACTCTTTAACCATTCGTCAGCCTTTTCTTCCGACCCTCCCCACATCCCTGCCAATACTATCAGATTCTCCTGAGGAGGAAACCAACGAGCTGAATGGAGACCCGGGTCCATTATAAAACTCCAGTTTATTCAACAGAATAGGAAGTGGAAGGGACACACGCCCTTTTATTGTGTGACAGATCGGCTGGTAGGGAGGGTATCTGGACTGGAATAACTTGACACCCCAGCACAGCGGCAGCTAGCCTAGATAGAGGGTAAAGTCAGACACAAGTGCACCCACTCCCACTGTCATTCATGGCGCCAATGGGGGGGAAGAGGAGGCATTGTTCCCGTCAATGGCGTGACTGCTGAACTGGGGCCAAGGTAGATAAGGGACTCTAATACCATACAAACCTCAATCAAGCAGGCAGGCACTGATGGAGCACTTTGTCGCTGCATCGTCCTGACTTAGGGCAACAGGTACCTCTGTCTTATCTGTTTGTATTATCACCAATTCCCTCCTCTTGTGGTTTTACCTGCACACTTCAGGATAGCGGGACATGAGGATTGGCTGCTATTCATCACCAGCCTGCACTCCTCTGGCTAACCACCTGATGTGCCCACTCCAAGACATAACAAATCAATCAAATTGACTAACTAGTTAGACAACTTTTTGGGCTCTCAATTTAATCACTGTTCTCATCTGCACTCTTGTATCACACATTCTCCTGACATGTTTAAAGTCTGTGCTTAACCTGTGTGACACTATTCTTCTTTGATAGTCTCTTACTAACGTTGGTGTTGAACAGGAAGCAGGGATCTAGCAGGGATTCATATCTAAGAGTTTGCTGTAAACAACGCAATCTAGCTCGATTTACCTATACAGATGCAGTTATACTACAATTGTATGTATTGTCAACGTTTAAGATAATAATATTTAACTACTCGCTAGAAGCTTCTATCCCAGCTAACGTTAGCCTAGCTAGCACAGGCTTTCCAATGCAATGTGCTTATTAGCTATCTAAGTCCACAGGCTATCAACATTAGCAAAAAAACACAGCACTAGCTCTTTAACGTGAGTCCAAATACCAGTGATACTAACAATAGGAAAAACGATACATTATCAATGTGCATGTCATTTGAAAGGTGTCAATGAAGGTACCTTAGCAAAGCGTAGGGAAGCGATGCAAAACAAAGCGCCGGTTGAACTTGAAGGACCCTTCTTTTCAGTCGTCCTTACCAGTGCCTGCATTTTTTTTTTGCAGTTCATGCGCTGACATGGACCATTGAGCTTTTGGCTGTACCAACGCCAACTGAGTGTCCTTTTCTCTCGTAGTGTAAATGAAACAATTAGAATTTCTAAAGATTAGCCTACAGTAAATACAATACTAAAGAGACATTATCATGATAATATAACATAACATAATATAATGAATTGTATATTATATCAGATGTGTGCTGTGTGTACAATTCATTAATGGCACAACCTAACACGTCTGAATCTGAGTGTAGGCCTATATGAATAGCCCAAGGACAATACAAATTTCACATTTATTAAATCTATCAGATTCAGTCATAGCATATGAAAATATGAAGCCACATAAAAGCCACTCAACTTGTAAGGTGGTTACTAATAATACCACTGACAATTTAGCAATGCAATCTAAATATTCTCTGAATATGTTCAATCTGAAACCTGGATTTGACTTGAGAGATCCCGAGTCCCGTCAAAGACAGAATATGCTGTTTCTGGAGGTTTGAAAATAGACGAGTAGAATCTGCAAAACCTTTGGCAAGGTATAATACTGAGCAAACGAGACTATATTTAAAAAAATAAAAAATTCAGTCTAATTGAGAAAGAGAAAAAAACAAGCCCCTAATCCACAGAGCACACAGTGTCCTTTCATGAGTCTGCTGGGAGAGACCTTTATTTGTCCATTCCTATCATAGAAAATAGGTTTCAAGCTCGGCTGGGTCTGAGCGAGAAGATTAGATGTAACCAGAGTGTTTTAAACCTCTTTAGGGGCCATGGATTAAGGCTGGAAGATGGCTACATTGAGCCATTCCCCCTCACTCCTAAATGAAACAATCAAGAATACAAGATCACAGGTGTTCAGTCAAAAATATTGTTAGGGACCAAGGAAGAATTTGGCATGAAGAAGAATTCATGTACAGTGTGACGTATTGTCTTTATGAGGGCTTGGAAATATGCCACACACATGGTCATGAATGATTACTTTACATCAACCACAGCTGAAAAACCAAAAAGAAGTGGGAGAGAAAGAACCACTTCATATTCCTGTAGCTAATGTGATGGGAGGGAGGAGGAAGATGATGCAGACAGTCGATGGAGGGAATGAAGAGGAGGGGAGAGGAGGAAGGAGGGGCGTCTGTGGTTAAATCAATTACAGCTAATGGAGGTGGCAGGATTATGACCCTTCAGTGGAGGGCCACAGGAACGTGTCTGCTGACTGGCCTGGTCAAATGCCATGCCCTACATCTTCATCAATTATTGGTGGCTGTGTCTCAGTTTACCCCGTGTGGATGACAATGTCTGCCAGCCCAGTGCACCTGGGTGCCAGTGCCCCGGTCTCCCTGGGTCAAAGGAGGGGGAAGGGGGGTTACTATGATCACTATTATCCATCCAACCAAGGCAGAAGGGGCAAGCAGGTCATCTTACAGCTCATCACCAAATTAGAAAGGCTTTAGGTTGGCCAGCCCAGCCGGGTCCTGTTGTTGGTTGGACCTGACCATGCAGCCAAACTGTAGATAGAACTAGAATCAGTCTCATTTACATTTACATTTAAGTCATTTAGCAGACGCTCTTATCCAGAGCGACTTACAAATTGGTGCATTCACCTTATGACATCCAGTGGAACAGTCACTTTACAATAGTGCATCTAAATCTTAAAGGGGGGTGAGAAGGATTACTTATCCTATCCTAGGTATTCCTTAAAGAGGTGGGGTTTCAGGTGTCTCCGGAAGGTGGTGATTGACTCCGCTGTCCTGGCGTCGTGAGGGAGTTTGTTCCACCATTGGGGGGCCAGAGCAGCGAACAGTTTTGACTGGGCTGAGCGGGAACTGTACTTCCTCAGTGGTAGGGAGGCGAGCAGGCCAGAGGTGGATGAACGCAGTGCCCTTGTTTGGGTGTAGGGCCTGATCAGAGCCTGGAGGTACTGAGGTGCCGTTCCCCTCACAGCTCCGTAGGCAAGCACCATGGTCTTGTAGTGGATGCGAGCTTCAACTGGAAGCCAGTGGAGAGAGCGGAGGAGCGGGGTGACGTGAGAGAACTTGGGAAGGTTGAACACCAGACGGGCTGCGGCGTTCTGGATGAGTTGTAGGGGTTTAATGGCAGAGGCAGGGAGTCTCCTGTCACTCACTCAGAATGGTCTTCTCTCTCACCACAGAGATACACCAACCATCCAGTGCAAAACACTCAACAAGACTGCAGCGTTAGTTCATGGATACATACCATACAGTAATGGATAAATACCATACAGTAATGGATACATACCATACAGTAATGGATACATACCATACAGTAATGGATACATTCAGTAATGGATAAATACCATAAAGTAATGAATACATACCATACAGTAATGGATACATTCAGTAATGAATACATACCATGCAGTAATGGATACATACCATGCAGTAATGGATACATACCATACAGTAATGGATACATACCATACAGTAATGGATACATACCATACAGTAATGGATACATACCATACAGTAATGGATAAATACTATACAGTAATGGATACATACCATACAGTAATGGATACATACCATACAGTAATGGATACATTCAGTAATGGATAAATACCATACAGTAATGGATAAATACCATACAGTAATGGATAAATACCATACAGTAATGGATACATACCATACAGTAATGAATAAATACCATACAGTAATGGATAAATACCATACAGTAATGGATAAATACCATACAGTAATGGATACATTCAGTAATGGATAAATACCATAAAGTAATGAATACATATCATACAGTAATGGATACATTCAGTAATGAATACATACCATGCAGCAATGGATACATACCATACAGTAATGGATAAATACTATACAGTAATGGATAAATACCATACAGTAATGGATACATACCATACAGTAATGGATACATTCAGTAATGGATAAATACCATACAGTAATGGATACATACCATACAGTAATGAATAAATACCATACAGTAATGGATAAATACCATACAGTAATTAATAAATACCATACAGTAATGGATAAATACCATACAGTAATGGATACATACCATGCACTAATGGATACATACCATAGAGTAATGGATAAATACCATACAGTAATGGATACATACCATAGAGTAATGAATAAATACCATACAGTAATGGATACATTCAGTAATGGATAAATAACATACAGTAATGGATACATTCAGTAATGGATAAATACCATACAGTAATGGATACATACCATACAGTAATGGATACATTCAGTAATGGATAAATACCATGAAGTAATGAATACATATCATACAGTAATGGATACATTCAGTAATGGATACATACCATACAGTAAAGGATACATACCATACAGTAATGGATACATACTATACAGTAATGGATAAATACCATACAGTAATGGATACATTCAGTAATGGATACATACCATACAGTAAAGGATACATACCATACAGTAATGGATAAATACCATACAGTAATGGATACATACCATACAGTAATGAATACATACTATACAGTAATGGATAAATACCATACAGTAATGGATACATTCAGTAATGGATAAATACCATGAAGTAATGAATACATATCATACAGTAATGGATACATTCAGTAATGGATACATACCATACAGTAAAGGATACATACCATACAGTAATGGATACATACCATACAGTAATGGATAAATACCATACAGTAATGGATACATTCAGTAATGGATACATACCATACAGTAAAGGATACATACCATACAGTAATGGATAAATACTATACAGTAATGGATAAATACCATACAGTAATGGATACATTCAGTAATGGATAAATACCATGAAGTAATGAATACATATCATACAGTAATGGATACATTCAGTAATGGATACATACCATGCAGTAATGGATACATACCATACAGTAATGGATATATACCATACAGTAATGGATATATACCATACAGTAATGGATATATACCATAGAGTAATGGATATATACCATAGAGTAATGGATACATACCATAGAGTAATGAATACATACCATAGAGTAATGGCTAAATACCATACAGTAATAGATACATACCATACAGTAATGGATACATACCATACAGTAATGAATACATACTATACAGTAATGGATAAATGCCATACAGTAATGGATACATACCATACAGTAATGGATACATACCATACAGTAATGGATACATACCATACATTAATGGATAAATACCATACAGTAATGGATAAATACCATACAGTAATGGATAAATACCATACAGTAATGGATATATACCATACAGTAATGGATACATACCATACAGTAATGGATACATACCATAGAGTAATGGATATATACCATACAGTAATGGATATATACCATACAGTAATGGATATATACCATAGAGTAATGGATACATACCATAGAGTAATGAATACATACCATAGAGTAATGGATAAATACCATACAGTAATAGATACATACCATACAGTAATGGATACATACCATACAGTAATGAATACATACTATACAGTAATGGATAAATACCATACAGTAATGGATACATACCATACAGTAATGGATACATACCATACATTAATGGATAAATACCATACATTAATGGATAAATACCATACATTAATGAATAAATACCATACAGTAATGGATACATACCATAGAGTAATGAATACATACCATAGAGTAATGGATAAATACCATACAGTAATGGATACATACCATAGAGTAATGAATACATACCATAGAGTAATGAATACATACCATACAGTAATGAATACATACTATACAGTAATGGATAAATACCATACAGTAATGGATACATTCAGTAATGGATAAATACCATGAAGTAATGAATACATATCATACAGTAATGGATACATTCAGTAATGGATACATACCATACAGTAAAGGATACATACCATACAGTAATGGATACATACTATACAGTAATGGATAAATACCATACAGTAATGGATACATTCAGTAATGGATACATACCATACAGTAAAGGATACATACCATACAGTAATGGATAAATACTATACAGTAATGGATAAATACCATACAGTAATGGATACATTCAGTAATGGATAAATACCATGAAGTAATGAATACATATCATACAGTAATGGATACATTCAGTAATGGATACATACCATGCAGTAATGGATACATACCATACAGTAATGGATATATACCATGCAGTAATGGATATATACCATACAGTAATGGATATATACCATAGAGTAATGGCTAAATACCATACAGTAATAGATACATACCATACAGTAATGGATACATACCATACAGTAATGAATACATACTATACAGTAATGAATACATACTATACAGTAATGGATAAATACCATACAGTAATGGATACATACCATACAGTAATGGATACATACCATACAGTAATGGATACATACCATACATTAATGGATAAATACCATACAGTAATGGATAAATACCATACAGTAATGGATAAATACCATACAGTAATGGATATATACCATACAGTAATGGATACATACCATACAGTAATGGATACATACCATAGAGTAATGGATATATACCATACAGTAATGGATATATACCATACAGTAATGGATATATACCATAGAGTAATGGATACATACCATAGAGTAATGAATACATACCATAGAGTAATGGCTAAATACCATACAGTAATAGATACATACCATACAGTAATGGATACATACCATACAGTAATGAATACATACTATACAGTAATGGATACATACCATACAGTAATGGATACATACCATACAGTAATGGATACATACCATACATTAATGGATAAATACCATACAGTAATGGATAAATACCATACAGTAATGGATAAATACCATACAGTAATGGATATATACCATACAGTAATGGATACATACCATACAGTAATGGATACATACCATACAGTAATGGATATATACCATACAGTAATGGATATATACCATACAGTAATGGATATATACCATAGAGTAATGGATACATACCATAGAGTAATGAATACATACCATAGAGTAATGGATAAATACCATACAGTAATAGATACATACCATACAGTAATGGATACATACCATACAGTAATGAATACATACTATACAGTAATGGATACATACCATACAGTAATGGATACATACCATACAGTAATGGATACATACCATACATTAATGGATAAATACCATACATTAATGAATAAATACCATACAGTAATGGATACATACCATAGAGTAATGAATACATACCATAGAGTAATGGATAAATACCATACAGTAATGGATACATACCATAGAGTAATGAATACATACCATAGAGTAATGAATACATACCATAGAGTAATGAATACATACCATAGAGTAATGAATACATACCATACAGTAATGAATACATACTATACAGTAATGGATAAATACCATACAGTAATGGATAAATACCATACAGTAATGGATACATACTATACAGTAATGGATAAATACCATACAGTAATGGATACATTCAGTAATGGATACATACCATACAGTAAAGGATACATACCATACAGTAATGGATAAATACCATACAGTAATGGATACATACCATACAGTAATGAATACATACTATACAGTAATGGATAAATACCATACAGTAATGGATACATTCAGTAATGGATAAATACCATGAAGTAATGAATACATATCATACAGTAATGGATACATTCAGTAATGGATACATACCATACAGTAAAGGATACATACCATACAGTAATGGATACATACTATACAGTAATGGATAAATACCATACAGTAATGGATACATTCAGTAATGGATACATACCATACAGTAAAGGATACATACCATACAGTAATGGATAAATACCATACAGTAATGGATAAATACCATACAGTAATGGATACATTCAGTAATGGATAAATACCATGAAGTAATGAATACATATCATACAGTAATGGATACATTCAGTAATGGATACATACCATGCAGTAATGGATACATACCATACAGTAATGGATATATACCATACAGTAATGGATATATACCATACAGTAATGGATACATACCATACAGTAATGGATATATACCATACAGTAATGGATACATACCATACAGTAATGGATACATACCATAGAGTAATGGATATATACCATACAGTAATGGATATATACCATACAGTAATGAATACATACCATACAGTAATGAATACATACCATAGAGTAATGAATACATACCATAGAGTAATGAATACATACCATAGAGTAATGAATACATACCATAGAGTAATGAATACATACCATAGAGTAATGAATAAATACCATAGAGTAATGAATACATACCATAGAGTAATGAATACATACCATAGAGTAATGAATAAATACCATACAGTAATGGATACATACCATAGAGTAATGAATACATACCATACAGTAATGGATAAATACCATAGAGTAATGAATACATACCATACAGTAATGAATAAATACCATACAGTAATGGATATATACCATACAGTAATGGATATATACCATAGAGTAATGAATACATACCATACAGTAATGGATAAATACCATACAGTAATGAATAAATACCATACAGTAATGGATGCATACCATAGAGTAATGAATACATACCATAGAGTAATGGATAAATACCATACAGTAATGGATACATACCATAGAGTAATGAATACATACCATAGAGTAATGAATACATACCATAGAGTAATGAATACATACCATAGAGTAATGAATACATACCATAGAGTAATGGATACATACCATAGAGTAATGAATACATACCATAGAGTAATGGATACATACCATAGAGTAATGAATACATACCATAGAGTAATGAATACATACCATAAAGTAATGGATAAATACCATACAGTAATGGATAAATACCATACAGTAATGGATACATACCATACAGTAATGGATAAATACCATACAGTAATGGATACATACAGTGGAAACTGGAACATTAACATCAAATCTACAGGACACATGTTTATTGCTTGTGTTGTGCCTTTAATACCTGTTATTATTCAACTAAATTATATATTCTTGTTGACAGCAAAGAAACTTATTACCAAGTATATGACCCAAGAACAAGGCAATTGAGCCATTTCTTTTAGATAACACAGCTAAAAGCAACAACCCTTAGTGATCCATCAGACACTATCTGTCTAGATCTCCGTCTACCATCCCGCACCATGCTGCATCATGCTGTCTAACACTGTCTGCCATGCTGCATCATGCTGTCTAACACTGTCTGCCATGCTGCATAATAGTGTCTAACCCTGTCTTTCATGATGCACCATGCTGTCTAAACCTGTCTACCATTCTGTCTAACTCTGTCTGCCATGCTGCACCATGCTGTCTAACTGTCTACCATGCCGCGCCATGCTGTCTTACCCTGTCTACCATTCTGTCTAACCCTGTCTACCATGCTGCACCATGCTGTCTATCTCTGTCTACCATTCTGTCTAATTCTGTCTACCATGCTGCACGATGCTGTCTAACCCGGTCTACCATTCTGTCTAACTGTCTACCATGCTGCACCATGCTGTCTAACCCTGTCTACCATTCTGTCTAACCCTGTCTACCATGCTGCACCATGCTGTCTATCTCTGTCTACCATTCTGTCTAATTCTGTCTACCATGCTGCACGATGCTGTCTAACCCTGTCTACCATTCTGTCTAACTCTGTCTGCCATGCTGCACCATGCTGTCTAACTCTGTCTACCATGCCGTGCCATGCTGTCTAACCCTGTCTACCATGCTGCACCATGCAGTCTAACCCTGTCTACCATGCCACGACATGCTGTCTAGCTCTGTCCTACATGCTGCACCATGCTGTCTAACTCTGTCTACCATGCTGCACCATGCTGTCTAACTCTGTCTACCATGTCGTCTAAGCCTGTCTACCATGCTGCACCATGTCGTCTAAGCCTGTCTACCATGCTGCATCATGTTGTCTAACTCTGTCTACCATGCTGTCTAATCCAGTCTACCATGCTGCACCATGCTGTCTAACCCTGTCTACCATGTTGTCTAATCCTGTCTACCATGCTGCATCATGCTGTCTAACCCTGTCTACCATGTTGTCTAATCCTGTCTACCATGCTGCATCATGCTGTCTAACCCTGTCTACCATGTTGTCTAATCCTGTCTACCATGCTGCATCATGCTGTCTAACTCTGTCTACCATGCTGCACCATGCTGTCTAACCCTGTCTACCATGCTGCCCTAGGCTGTCTAACCCTGTCTACCATGCTGTCTAACTCTGTCTACCATGCTGCACCATGCTGTCTAATCCTGTCTACCATGCTGTCTAACCCTGTCTACCATGCTGTCTAACCCTGTCTACCATGCTGTATAACTCTGTCTACCATGCTGCACCATGCTGTCTAATCCTGTCTACTATGCTGCACCATGTTGTCTAATCCTGTCTACCATGTTGTCTAATCCTGTCTACCATGCTGTCTAACTCGGTCTATCATGCTGCACCATGCTGTCTAATCCTGTCTACCATGCTGCACCATGCTGTCTAATCCTGTCTACTATGCTGCACCATGTTGTCTAATCCTGTCTACCATGTTGTCTAATCCTGTCTACCATGCTGTCTAACTCTGTCTACCATGCTGCACCATGCTGTCTAATCCTGTCTACCATGCTGCACCATGCTGTCTAATCCTGTCTACCATGCTGCACCATGCTGTCTAATCCTGTCTACCATGCTGTCTAACTCAGTCTATCATGCTGCACCATGCTGTCTAATCCTGTCTTCTATGCTGCCCTAGGCTGTCTAACCCTGTCTACCATGCTGTCTAACTCTGTCTACCATGCTGCACCATGCTGTCTACCATGCTGTCTAACCCTGTCTACCATGCTGTCTAACTCGGTCTATCATGCTGCACCATGCTGTCTAACCCTGTCTACCATGCTGCCCTAGGCTGTCTAACCCTGTCTACCATGCTGTCTAACTCTGTCTACCATGCTGCACCATGCTGTCTACCATGCTGTCTAACCCTGTCTACCATGCTGTCTAACCCTGTCTACCATGCTGCACCATGTTGTCTAACTCTGTCTACCATGCTGCATCATGCCGTCTAACCCTGTCTACCATGCCATTTAACCCGGTTTACCATGCTGTCTAACCCTGTCTACCATGCCGTCTAACCCGGTTTACCATGCTGTCTAACCCCGTCTACCATGCCGTCTAACCCGGTTTACCATGCTGTCTAACCCTGTCTACCATGCTGTCTAACCCTGTCTACCATGCTGCACCATGTTGTCTAACTCTGTCTACCATGCTGCATCATGCCGTCTAACCCTGTCTACCATGCCATTTAACCCGGTTTACCATGCTGTCTAACCCTGTCTACCATGCCGTCTAACCCGGTTTACCATGCTGTCTAACCCCGTCTACCATGCCGTCTAACCCGGTTTACCATGCTGTCTAACCCTGTCTACCATGCTGTCTAACCCTGTCTACCATGCTGCACCATGTTGTCTAACTCTGTCTACCATGCTGCATCATGCCGTCTAACCCTGTCTACCATGCCATTTAACCCGGTTTACCATGCTGTCTAACCCTGTCTACCATGCCGTCTAACCCGGTTTACCATGCTGTCTAACCCCGTCTACCATGCCGTCTAACCCGGTTTACCATGCTGTGTAACCCCGTCTACCATGACATTTAACCCGGTTTAACATGCTTTCTAACCCTGTCTACCATGCCGTCTAACCCTGTTTACCATGCTGTCTAACCCTGTCTACCATGCCATTTAACCCGGTTTACCATGCTGTCTAACCCGGTTTACCATGCTGTGCCATGCTGTCTTTCCTTTGGTTCAGAGCCCTTAATGACAGTGGAGCAGACTCTCACAGAACTGCAGCCAGCCAGGGCCACATCTGCATGGCTGTGGGAACTGGCAAAGCCTTTCAACAGTCACCACAGCATGAGCTATCCATTACAACTACCAGGAAATGTTCATCCTTATATCCAGCTAATCCTCAAGCATTCTCCATTTTATTTAGGTATATAATTTTGTCAGGTAAACTTAGTGTTGGAAATACCCGAAGAAGAGGAGTAGAGGTTTTAGGATAATGTGGAGAGTGCTGTGGAGACCACCTGTATCTACTGTCTACAGACCTTCAAAACACCTACAAACACTTGCCACTATAAGTCATCACCTTGCACTGCGCTCAAGAAATTCTCACACGGGAATAATAAACAATGTACTTTGAGGTTTTTGTCCATCATGTATCCAGTGGATGTGGTTAAGTCTGAAGGCGACTCTAGGCAGTGACTCTTTCAGAGGATTTTGGCCAATGGGCCACAGTCCAGTCTTACCAAAATGTATATTGGAAGACTAAAGTTTGAAGTTAAGCATTCAACATCCTGGTGAATCCAATGATTAATACTGTTCAAGGATGGGCTCTCATACCAAGCACAGATGTCTGTATAGGTTAATTGGACAATTTGAAGCATAACAATGATTTTTCATTACATTAAAACAATACAAATCTTACATGATGCTGGAGTTTTGTTCTGTAAGCAAATCTAGTGTGTGTGAGTGTGAGAACGAGAGGGAGAGAATAATAGTGTGTGTGTGTGGGAGGTTTGGGGTAGATGTGCACAACCAGGTATTATGGAAAATGTGATCCATGGGTTCTCCCAGGTCCTGCTGTTTTTGTTGGATGTCAGTGATGAAGTGAGGTGGGCTGTTGGCTTGGGGTGCGAGCGGAGAGATCTCAGGCCAGGGAAGGTGAGGAGAGATGGGTGAGGCCGGAGCGCAGGGGAGGCAACCTAACACACTTTTAATGAAGACCCTGGCCTGCTCAGCCTGCATTGGGAGAGCACAACAGAACATAGCAGATGCACTGTCATAATCAGCAACACCACCATCAAGACATCCTCCCCTGGACTGGTCGAGAGGAGGGGGAGCACACAGTGTCTGAAGTTAATATTCTTATCAGGGCTTTGTGAAACTCCCCCCTCCTGCTGGCGCGGATGGTGCAGCCCTGGCTGTTTCTCATGGTCTCATGGTCACTTACTGCAAGAGTCAGCCACAGCAGGGAAAGGATACATACCCTGCTCCTGGAACTCCTCCATATTTACAGGGAAAGTTGGGATTTCTCCCCAAGTTCATGTCCTCTTGACTTTCCCATCCCGGCCAGTGGAAGTGGCAGGGGCAGGGACGGGGAGCTATTTTGTCACTGGCTAAAAGGTGAGTGACTAACACAACAGGATACTGTTCCAACAGTATAGGCCTCCACATAATGATCACCCTGCCTATACTCTGGCACTGAGCTCATTTGTCATAACGTATGACACAGGGCCAAAGGGCTACATTACATACACAAATTACTGTAGTTATATATATATATATATATATATATACACACTGGCCTATGTGCATTGATCCTGAGATTTGCTGCCCGGCCGTGAGACTGACGTCCCTTTTATAGAACTGTCATGTTAAAACAGCGGGAGTCATTTCGTGTGCACAGAGGTACACATTTGGAACGTGTCTTCTCTCGGGTTCTACAACAGCGAGCTCCTAAAGTACTGTGACAGTGGCAATTATGTTGTTTTGGCTCTGTACTCAGCACTTTGTATTTGAAAGACAATGACTATGGAGTTTAAAGTGCAGACTGTCAGCTTTATTTTGAGGGTATTTCCATCCATCGGGTGAACTACAGCACTTTTTGTACATAGTCCACCACATTTTAGGAGACCAAACGTATTGGTACAAATTCACTTCTATGTGTATTAAAGTAGTCAAACGTGAAGTATTTGGTCCCATATTCCAAGCACGCAATCATTACATCAAGCTTGTGACTCTACAAACTTGTTGGATGCATTTGCTGTTTGTTTTGGTTGTGTTTCAGATGATTTTGTGCACAATAGAAATACATGGTAAATAATGTATTGTGTCATTTTGGAGTCACTTTTATTGTTTCTAAAAATGTCTACATTAATGTCGATGATACCATGATTACGGATAGTCCTGAATGAATCATGAATGAGAAAGTTAACCTCCCGTTATGGGATGCAACCTGCAAAGTTACATCTATATGCAGATGATACAGCCATATATTCATGTGCTCCTTCTCTGGTTCAGTCTGTTGAAAAGCTCCAGACTGCTTTTCAGTCACTGCAAGCCTCCCTTTATGGTCTCAAACTGGTCTTGAATGTACAAACAAATTAATTCATGACCTTTACCAGAGCTAGAACTCTGCCTGAGAAATTTAGCATTGTCACATCTGGTGGCTTGTCCATTGAAAAAGTGTCATCCTCCAAATACCTAGGTGTTTGGTTGGTTGACAAGTTGTCCATGTGGATAATCTTGTGACAAAGCTTCAATTGAAATTGGGTTTTTATTTTCGTAAAAAGGCTTGCTTCCCGCTAATGACTAGGAAGAAGCTTGTTCAGGCCACTTTTCTCTCTGTAAATGATTATGGTGACTTGTTGTATATGCATGCAGCCTCCTCCGTCTTACAGAGACTGGCTCTGTTTATCATGCAGCCTCCTCCGTCTTACAGAGACTGGCTCTGTTTATCATGCAGCCTCCTCCGTCTTACAGAGACTGGCTCTGTTTATCATGCAGCCTCCTCCGTCTTACAGAGACTGGCTCTGTTTATCATGCAGCCTCCTCCGTCTTACAGAGACTGGCTCTGTTTATCATGCAGCCTCCTCCGTCTTACAGAGGCTCTGTTTACTGGCTTACAGAGACTGGCTCTGTTTATCATGCAGCCTCCTCCGTCTTACAGAGACTGGCTCTGTTTATCATGCAGCCTCCTCCGTCTTACAGAGACTGGCTCTGTTTATCATGCATCCTCCTCCGTCTTACAGAGACTGGCTCTGTTTATCATGCAGCCTCCTCCGTCTTACAGAGACTGGCTCTGTTTATCATGCAGCCTCCTCCGTCTTACAGAGACTGGCTCTGTTTATCATGCAGCCTCCTCCGTCTTACAGAGACTGGCTCTGTTTATCATGCAGCCTCCTCCGTCTTACAGAGACTGGCTCTGTTTATCATGCAGCCTCCTCCGTCTTACAGAGACTGGCTCTGTTTATCATGCAGCCTCCTCCGTCTTACAGAGACTGGCTCTGTTTATCATGCAACCTCCTCAGTCTTACAGAGACTGGACTGTTTATCATGCAGCCTCCTCCGTCTTACAGAGACTGGACTCTTTATCATGCAGCCTCCTCCGTCTTACAGAGACAGGACTCCGTTTATCATGCAGCCTCCTCCGTCTTACAGAGACTGGACTCCGTTTATCATGCAGCCTCCACCGTCTTACAGAGACTGGACTCCGTTTATCATGCAGCCTCCTCCGTCTTACAGAGACTGGACTCCGTTTATCATGCAGCCTCCTCCGTCTTACAGAGACTGGACTCAGTTTATCATGCAGCCTCCTCCGTCTTAGAGAGACTGGACTCCGTTTATCATGCAGCCTCCTCCGTCTTACAGAGACTGGACTCCGTTTATCATGCAGCCTCCTCCGTCTTACAGAGACTGGACTCAGTTTATCATGCAGCCTCCTCCGTCTTAGAGAGACTGGACTCCGTTTATCATGCAGCCTCCTCCGTATTACAGAGACTGGACTCCGTTTATCATGCAGCCTCCTCCGTCTTAGAGAGACTGGACTCAGTTTATCATGCAGCCTCCTCCGTCTTACAGAGACTGGCTCTGTTTATCATGCAGCCTCCACCGTCTTACAGAGACTGGACTCCGTTTATCATGCAGCCTCCTCCGTCTTACAGAGACTGGCTCTGTTTATCATGCAGCCTCCTCCGTCTTACAGAGACTGGACTCTGTTTATCATGCAGCCTCCTCCGTCTTACAGAGACTGGACTCTGTTTATCATGCAACCTCCTCAGTCTTACAGAGACTGGACTCTTTATCATGCAGCCTCCTCCGTCTTACAGAGACTGGACTCTTTATCATGCAGCCTCCTCCGTCTTACAGAGACTGGACTCCGTTTATCATGCAGCCTCCTCCGTCTTACAGAGACTGGACTCCGTTTATCATGCAGCCTCCTCCGTCTTACAGAGACTGGACTCCGTTTATCATGCAGCCTCCTCCGTCTTAGAGAGACTGGACTCAGTTTATCATGCAGCCTCCTCCGTCTTACAGAGACTGGACTCCGTTTATAATGCAGCCTCCTCCGTCTTAGAGAGACTGGACTCAGTTTATCATGCAGCCTCCTCCGTCTTACAGAGACTGGACTCAGTTTATCATGCAGCCTCCTCCGTCTTAGAGAGACGGGACTCAGTTTATCATGCAGCCTCCCCCGTCTTACAGAGACTGGACTCCGTTTATCATGCAGCCTCCTCCGTCTTACAGAGACTAGACTCAGTTTATCATGCAGCCTCCTCCATCTTAGAGAGACTGGACTCCGTTTATCATGCAGCCTCCTCCGTCTTACAGAGACTGGACTCCGTTTATCATGCAGCCTCCTCCGTCTTACAGAGACTGGACTCAGTTTATCATGCAGCCTCCTCCGTCTTAGAGAGACTGGACTCCGTTTATCATGCAGCCTCCTCCGTCTTACAGAGACTGGACTCTGTTTATCCTGCAGCCTCCTCAGTCTTACAGAGACTGGACTCCGTTTATCATGCATCCTTGCGCTTTATTACAAATGCCAAGCCACTCACTGACCATTGTACATTGTACCAAATGGTAGGTTGGACCTCACTTCATCTGCGCAGAAAGATACATTTGTATGTGTTCATCTACAAAGCCCCTTTGGGTGAACTCACTCTTTCCCTCTGTACTCTGGTCTACTTCACCACCAGCAGTTACCATACCCGGTCTGCTAGGTGGTTGCTACTTAAAGTCCCCAGGACATTCACAGTATTAGACAAGACTACCTTCTCTTCTTGTGCCCCAGACACATGGAATAATCTACAGTCCATGCTTCATCTAGATATGTTAGTGCCACTGAATTCATTTAAAATATTGATGGGAGACTCTGTTACAGAGGAGTGTAAATGCTTTTTTAAAGCTGGATCATGTTGTTGTATTGTATTGTTGTATGTTTTAATCCTGTAATGTATTGATTGTTGCTGCCTTCCCTTGAAAAAGAGACTCTGGGTCTCAATGGGCTTTTCCTGGTTAAATAAATACAATTGTAATGGTGAGAGGGTGGCATGTCTTGGGGGTATGATATTTGTGCATCTGTAACTTTCTCACTTATTATCATTACTCACAATGAATTTGTTCCAATACTAAAATGGGATACGCACGCACGCGCACACACACACACAAACGCAAACGCACACACACACACACACACACACACACACACACACACACACACACACACACACACACACACACACACACACACACATACACACACACACTACAAAAAAGTGCTGTAATTTCTAAACGGTTCGCCAGATATGGATGAAAATAACCTCAAATTAAATCTCAAATCCAAAGTGCTGGAGTACAGAGCCAAAACAACAACAAAAATCCACTGTCCCAATACTTTTGGAGCTGACTGTATATCTACAGGGAGTGTTATAGCAGACACACACATACATCCAGAACATGCCAGCCATCTCTCACAAGATCATTATGACAAACAAAATGCCAGAGATAAAAGAGTACTGGTGAGTACCAGAACAGAAACGAATTAGTGCATGGCAGTGTGCGTGTGTGTGGTTTTCATTTATATGCTGGCAGGCGGTCGCACCACATACACACAGACAGGCATAACTTGAGCTGGCTAAACAGGAAAGAGGGCATAAATCAGGACCGCAAACGACAGGCACCCCGGGGCTATCCCAGCATGCAATCTGTCAGTGTTGCACAACGAGCCCATCTCTGCAGCTCTGTCTTTTTCTGTCTGTGGTAGGAGCGACAGGACAGTCAGAGGAGAATGTAATCTTTTGGTTCTGCCAGTCAAGCTACCCCCCTCCTCCCAGCTAAACCCCAAGCTAATGTTTTGGCTGTAAAGTGGGGTTATAGTGTCATGGCGGGAGAAGATAAGTCTTGGATTTATGGCTATCTGTGTCAATTTGATAACACAAGGGCCCCAGGGCAAACGCATGCAGAAGTGATACATTTGGAAGGAAATTGTCATCTGGACATTACACTGCTGATGCTTTTCCTTTTCCCTTAATGGATATAGGAAGCTGGGACCTTAAAACAAGCTTGTAATCAGCTTGATGCTTATTTGGAGTTTTAAGATATCTCTGAATACTAATATCCATCTGTGAATACTTTGGCATAGAGGCTATACACAAAATTACTATACAGTATAATATCATTTCAAATGATTGAGACTATTTTAAAGGGATTTTCCTGTTCTCTTGTATACATTTTAGCCAGTAGTTCTGAAAGTAGGCTCACGAGCCAAAAGTGGTCGGTGAAAATCTCTCTCATCAACACAATCTTCACACTCAATTAGTGCAAATATGTACAAAAAGTATTTTATACATTTTTGTGTGGCTTAATTCGTAGGAAAACACATTTTTGTGCCGATATTCATTTAGAGGAGGCAAACTTCGGAACAATCTTTCAAAAGTTATTAGAGCAATGCATGATGTGCAATGTTGCTCTCCACTGCCTTTTTTGTGTCCCTCATTTATTTATATAAAAAAACAAACGTGTTAACAACCCAATATTGTTAATCAACCAGGTTGTCAACAAACTAAAAGAATAAACACTATACCAAGGCCATTGTCATAATTGAGTGAAGATACCTTAATAGAAAATGACAAGTAAAAGTCACCCAGGAAAATATTACTTGAGTAAAGCTCTAAAAATATTTGGTTTTAAATATGCTTGAGTATCAAAAGTAAATGTGATTGCTAAAATATACTTAAGCATCAAAAGTAAAAGTATAAATCATTTCAAATATCAGAGATCATCATCTAGATTCACTCATGTGCCAATTTTTTCTTGAGCGATGAGCAGGGGGCCGTAACATAGTTGCAAATCATTTGAAGACTGCAAACATAACGCAAGAAGCCTAAACAGATAATAATATTTGACTAAAACATTATTTCAAACCTTGCTTACATTTGTATACTATCTCGTACACTGAAGGTACAAAACATTAGGAACACCTTCCTAATATTGAGATGCACACTTTTTCCCCTCAGAAGAGCCTCGATTCATCAGGGCATGGACTACAAGGTGTCAAAATCTTTCCACAGGGATGTTGACCCATATTGACTCCAATGCTTCCCACAGTTGTGTCAAGTTGGCTGCATGTCCTTTGGGTGGTGGACCATTCTTGTGAAATGGTGTGAAAAACCCAGAGCGTTGCAGTTCTTGACACGGTGCACCTACTACCGTATACAACGTTCAAAGGTACTTAAATCCTTTGTCTTGCCTCCTCACCCTCAATTGCACACATACACAATCCCTGTCTCAAGACTTAAAAATCCTTCGTTAACATGTCTCCTCCCATCCCCGTGAGCCGAAGACGTGGTCGATTATGCAGCCCTCTGTACCTCTGGGTTAAATGCTGAAGACACATTTCAGTTGAATGCATTCAGTTGTACAACTGACCAGGTATGCCCTTTTCTTTCCCCTCACCTACACTGACTGAAGTGGATTTAACAGGTGACATTAACAAGGGATCATAGCTTTCACCTGGTCAGTCTGTCAGGGTTAGTACCTTCGGTACCTCAGGAGCCATGGAAAGAGCTGGTGTTCCTAATGTTTTGTACAGTCAGTGTATATCTCTATTATGCGTGGAAATACTTTGGATTTCCTAAATTAAAATCACTTGGAGCAGATTTGTTTGTGTTTTTAAAGTCTTATGTCCAACAATAAAAAACACAAAAAATGCTCAAAAAACATATTAAGCAAACCAGACGGCACCATTTTCTTTATTTTTAAAATTCTTTACAAAAAGCCAGGGGCAGACACAGTGAGTCCGCCAAATCAGAGGCAGTAAGGAAGACCAGGAATGTTCTCTTGATAAGTGTGTGAATATAACGAGTAATTTTGGGTGTCAAGGAAAATGTATGGAGCAAAAAGTACATTCTTTTCTTTAGGAATGAAGTGAAATAAAAGTAAAAGTTGTCAAAAATATAAATAGTATAGTACAGACACCCCAAAAAACGACTTATGGTACTTTAAAGCATTTTTACTTAAGTACTTTACACCACCAGTAATAAGGAAGGTTCTTGTGTGGCCAGACCTGACTGATGATTTAGGAGTTGAGGTAGGTGATTATAATTACATATTTTATTGACATCTGGAAGTCAAAGCCGGAAAAATGGCCAGAGGCGCTGGTGGCCTACGTAGGGTTGTGGTGGCTGGCTGGTGGGTGAACCAGTTTAGACAGAGAAACCTCAGCCCATAGTACATCTCTCGCTCTCTCTCTCTGTGTGTCTCTCTGTCTCATACAGAAACCCACTTCTCCTCCATAGATAATGGCCTAAGAAGCCATGTGTAATAAATTAAGTTCCATTCCAGCATGTTTCTGGCCTTATCTGATATTGATAAGCCCATGTCACAGCCTTCACCTCCACTGAGGAGAGCAGAACTACCATCAGGACAGGACCCCACTGTGTTCGCTCAAACTCAGTTTCCCCCCACCTCAGACTCAGTTATAAGCCATGTCTTTCCCCAGCTGTAACAGAGTGAGGATGGATTCAGGGTGACGAAAAGGTGACTTGCGGATGACCCTTTGCTGGGGCCTTCTATTGGGGTCATTCTTGAATTGCGGTGGGAATACTGTCCCTTGACTTTGGCACCATGTAAAAACACATTAAAACATGTTCAGTTTAATTTAACTGAGCTTCAAGTCTGTGTCCAAATTGCGAAGGAATTAAAAAATGATCCACACGCGCACAGCCGTTAATAAGGAGTTTGAAATGGTTTGGCATAGGTGCTCAAATCCTCAAAAAGTTATACAGCTGCACCATTGAGAGCATCTTGACTGGCTGCATCACTGCTTGGTATGGCAACAGCACCGCCCTCGATCACATGGCGCTAGAGGGTGGTGCGGACAGCCTAGTACATCTCTGAGGCTGAGCTCCCTGCCATCCAGGAACTCTATCAGGTGGTGAAGACCTGGAAAATGGTAAAAGACTCCAGCCACCCAAGCCTTAGACTGTTCTCTCTGCTTCCGCACGGCAACCGGTACCAGTGCACCAAGTCTGACACCAACAGGGGCCTGAATCGCTTTTATCCCCAAGCCATAAAACTGCTAAATAACTAACAAAAAGGGGTAATTGAGGTAATATGTACATATAGGTACGGGTAAAGTGACTGCATAGATAATAAACAGATAGTAGCAGCAACGCATGTGAAAAGTGTGAATGTATGTGTGTGTCGTCAATATGCATGTGTGTATGTGTTATGCATGTGTGTGTGTTGGAGTGTTCGTGTAGTACGTGTGGGTGTGTGGTTAGAGTCCAGTGAGTGTACTTCGAGCCTGTGCTAAAAAAATTATAATAGATAAGAATATAATAAGGGGGTCAATGTATATGGTCTGGGTAGCCATTTGATGAACTATTCGGCAGTCTTATGGCTTGGGGTTAGAAGCTGTTAAGGAGCCTTTTGGTCCCAAACTTGGCACTCTAGTAGTGCTTGCCGTGCGGTAGCAGAGATAAGTCTATGAATTTCGGTGGCTGGAGTCTTTGACACTTGTTAGGTCCTTCCTCTGACACCGCCTGGTAGAGGTTCTGGATGGCAGGGAGCTTGGCCCCAGTGAAGTACTTGGCCATACGCACTACCCTCTGTAGCCCCTTGCGGTCGGATGCCGAGCAGTTGCCATACCAAGCAGTGATGCAACCAATCAGGATGCTCCTGATGGTGCAACCGTAGGATCTGAGCATGCCAATTCTTTTCAGCCTTCTGAAAACGAATAGGCATTGTCGTGCCGTCCTCACGACTGTGTTGGTGTGTTTGGACCATGATAGGTCCTTAGTGATGTGGACACCAATGAACTTGAAGCTCTCAACCTTTTCCATTACAGCCCCGTCGATGTGAACGGGGGTGTGATCGGCCCTCCTCATCCTGTAGTTCACGTTCAGCTCCTTTGTCTTGCTCACATTGAGGGAGAGGTTGTTGTACTGGCACCACACCGTCTCTGACCTCCCTATAGGCGGTCTCATGGTCGTCGGTGATCAGGCCTACCACTGCCGTGTCACTGGCAAACTTAATGATGGTGTTGGAGTCGTAAGTGACCATGCAGTTGTGGGGTGAACAGGGAGTACAGGAGGGGACTAAGCACTCACCCCTGAGGGGCCCCCCCAGTGTTGAGGGTCAGCGTGGCAGATGTGTTGTTGCCTACGCTCACCATCTGGGGGCGGCCCATCAGGAAGTCCAGGATCCAGTTGCAGAGGGAGGTGTTCAGTCCCAGGGTCCTTAGTTTAGTGATGAGCTTTGTGGGCACTATGGTGTTGAATGCTGAGCTGTAGCATATTGTCTTGTTGGCAAGTCCACATACGGCCAAGTCCCAGCCTTCTGGCAAAGGCAACCAGATTGTCAGCCAAAATTGCCTGGTACTTGGTGGAATTCATTATGCCATCAATCTTAACCAGTGCCTCTTGGCCTTTGGAATTAAAACAGCCCCAAAACATCACTGACCCACCACCACATTTCACCGTGAGTATGAGGTGCCTCTCCTTGTTTGCATCTGTGTTTCGATGCCAAACATGCCGATGCTCATCTGACTGGAGCACCTTCTTCCAATCACAATTGAAACGACATTTGGCAAATTCCAAGCGCTTGTGTCTGTGTCTTGGGGTCTTTAAGGGCTTTCTTCTGGCAACCCTTCCAAAGAGCGTGTGGTTGTAGAGTTGGCCTGCAATTATTTCACAGTGATTCTTGGGGCTATGTTGCTTTTCTCACAATCCTCCTCCCTATCCTGGGGGGGGGGGGGGGGGGGCAAAATGCATTTGCGTCCTCTGCCCGTGAGGTTTTCAACTGTTCCATATCATTATATATTTTTTAATAATTAACAGTGCTCAGTGTATATTCAATCTTTTGTGGATCTTCTTGTAGCCATTACCAGATTTATGAAGGTCTACGACCATCTGTCTCTTTTGAACTGACAGTCCTTTTCTTTTCTTCATGGTGTTGGATGACAAAGGGACATTGCATGCCTGTTACCTCATTTTTATACCCTAGTTAAAAAGGAAGTGATGTAATGGCTCAATATAGTTCCTTAACACTTAGATAAACTTAAATAAGTGGAATTTAATTCCTGGTTTAATGTTGGTAGATGTTATTTACAATAATATTTAAGGGTGCCATTAATTGTGAACTTGATTTGGAGGACATTGATTTTTAATTAAATCAATAAATTATTTTGTTGGGTTCCATTGAAACATTAATAAAGTACAGTATTTTTCACATGTTGGTATTTTGAGTTTCTCTCTCAAATTATATTGTTTGTGCATTGCTAGTCAGGGGTGCCAGTAATTTTGGAGACCACTGTACATTTGAGGATTCCATTGATCATTTGGTGTCTAAATCCAAAGTTTCACTTGGTGTTTGTCAGTTTAAATGAAGGGAAACAATATTGAAAGCAAAATGAATAATCATATCACTATACAGCTTATATTTGATCATTTGTGGTCTCCATTTCAGTAAATGTACCTAAACATTTTCATTAGCGTTACCATCATTGGTGTTACTACTCCTAATGGTGGCACAATGTTAACATAATGGTATTTAAAAAGTAATTAAAATACCATATTAGTTTAATTAGAATGGGAAGGTGCACCTAAATACATTTAAAGACGGAATCTGTCTTAGGGACTGCCCCCACCACCATTATTGTTTATGTTGCTGAGCTGAGGTGCGTCACACAGCATGGTAAAACAGTTGTGTGCTCTTCTATCACACGTGCAATATCACCTGTCAGCTGTTGATAGCCATGGAGGACCTACAGAGATCACCCCCAATCTGCTATTTTCTTTCCTTCTTGAATTTTTTCAACATATGAAATATGACCAAATATTCCCCTGTGTAAAGCTAACAGAAAGTACATTTATTACATTAGTTCATCACCATACTCATACTAGCCATTGTTCATCACCATACTCATACTAGCCATTGTTCATCACCATACTCATACTAGCCATTGTTCATCACCATACTCATACTAGCCATTGTTCATCACCATACTCATACTAGCCATTGTTCATCACCATACTCATACTAGCCATTGTTCATCACCATACTCATACTAGCCATTGTTCATCACCATACTCATACTAGCCATTGTTCATCACCATACTCATACTAGCCATTGTTCATCACCATACTCATACTAGCCATTGTTCATCACCATACTCATACTAGCCATTGTTCATCACCATACTCATACTAGCCATTGTTCATCACCATACTCATACTAGCCATTGTTCATCACCATACTCATACTAGCCATTGTTCATCACCATACTCATACTAGCCATTGTTCATCACCCATGTTCAATTTGTTGTATCAGTCACCATTAGGCTTCAAACACTTTCTTCAAAAAATCTTCGAGCTAAATGTCTCAAACTTGGGAGACCAGACAGTACAGAATATTACACACCGGTTTGAGTCTCACCTCGACTACTCATGACCATTAAGGGAACCTTCTAATTCTACTTTAAACTAGAATAAGTAACTTTCTGGGCAACTAATAACATTTACATAGAAATGTGAGTTATGGATCTGTCATTCTCCTCGAAAGCAAGTCTAACTCTTTTCCTTGTACCACCCTCCAGCAGCACCTCACCCCGAACAGGCATTTGGGCTCCGGAATGGTGCAGTGGTCTAAAGCACTGCAAGAGGCGTCACTACAGTCCCTGGTTCGAATCCAGGCTGTATCACATCCGAGCGTGATTGGGAGTCCCATAGAACGGCGCACAATTGGCCCAGCGTCGTAAGGGGTATGTTGTCATTGTAAATAAGAATTAGTTCTTAACTGACTTGCCCAGTTAAATAAAGGTTACCTAAAAAAATAATTGTCCCCTATTCATTTCTGAGGGATAATCCTCACCTGTTTTAGCATTTTTTGTTTCCAGCATAGTTTTTACGCAAATGTTTACACAAGACAGGAATTTGTCTCATTCCTCCCAGGGCTTTGGGCCCGGCCGTGGGGCTGTGTACCCTTAGTGTGTGTTGCTGTACATGTGTCATTGGTGTGTGTGTGGATGTCTGCGCTCCCAGAGTTGACTGTAAGGGCTCAGAGACTAAAGTCACAATGGCCCTGTGAATGACAACTCAGAGTTAAGACAGTCAACCTTCAATGGGCCGGATTAAGACTGAAAATATCCCTGAACACACCTTGACATGTTTACATGTTCTGCTAAGTGTGCTACCAAGCTGGATTTAACCTGTTGTCAACCAGTTCCCTCCGTTTTTGGAGGGAAACAAAGAACACAAAGCCTTTCGCTGTTCACCATTACTCACGCGCCACGCAATGATCTTCATTGCTAGTGGTCTGACGGCAGATTTCAGAGTGACACAGGCCTCAGTTCAGGGGTGAAGCTGTTTGGGGATCCCAAGGAGTTTCTGGGTTTGTGAGAGCCCGGTCCTTAACCAAACAAACAGAGAGGAATTTGTGGCATTGTTGGTCCAGAGGGTTGAGTGACATGACTGCACTACACCGCACAGCACAGCCTCCAACGCAGAGCTTAACTAACAACTAACAATCATCGAGCCACAGACACAACCAGATGGAGACACCCATGCAACAGACACAGACAGAAAGGCAGGCCCGTTGAAACAGAGGACATCATTATTTTAATGGGAGACATCAGTGCAGTCTCATATTTTATTCCTTCTTTACATATAAATAATGCAATACAAAGCGTCATTGTGAATTAGGCTACTCTATTTACAGTAACTAAAGTTGGTCGCCAGGTGTCATCAGACATGCCCTCCCCAGATGTGGGTTTTAGCGCAAGTTATCATTAGCTGGCGACCTGAAAGTTGAACCCTGACCCCTGTGAGGAACTAAGCATTACATTCTGCAAGGCTGAGGCTGATTCTACGCTCCCATTTAAGCCCAAGGCACTTTTGTCTATCAACAACAATTAACAGAGACATTTCAAACAATACAATAACAAATTAATGTTTGTCATAAATATGATTCTGACTTGTGCGTTTGGGCAGCTTCATGAAAAATACAGGAACTTACTGTTAGATGGGATCAACTACTTTGCCTTGAGCCCAGCAACAGGAGCCTGCTCACTGGACTGAGTGCCTCGTTAAGATGAGGCATATACTCATTTGCCTGGCTAAATACACCCAGGCAGTGTGTGTTGGATGGTCCCAGCCTCAGCATGTGTAGTGGGTGATGGAGCCAAGCTGTTCCTGCCGAGCGGGGGGTCAGGGTCCTTCAGTCAGCACCCCGTCTCTGAACGGAGCACACAGGAATCGCCCCTTCCTTCTACACCTCCTCCTTCACCTCTCCATCCCCCTCCTCCACCTCTTCCCCTGGTCTGGCTGCATCCCTCGCTCTCCCTGCCTCAACCCCAGGTCCAAATAAACCTGGTAGCGCTGTTGCTCTCCTCTCTCCCCTCCCTCCATCATCCCGAGCAGTGCGCTGTCACTCCCCTCATCAGGATCATTAATCAGGCATGGCAGATTAGAGTTCAAACACAAATAAACCAACCCAGTGCCCTGCTCTTAGCTCCCCTCAGCTCCACCGTTCCCCACTCCGACTGCATGACCTGGTCCAGCTCAGTCCAGCACTGCATAGTTATCTGCTTTCAGGACTTGTAGGAAAGGATGATTGGGTGAAGAGTGGACTGGTGTACTTGACATGTTTGAAGACTTAAATAGTACGACATCATTTACGTGACTGGTAAAAATCACAATAGTATAATGGCAGTTAAGTGAAATAAACAAATCGGCCTTATCTCAGAGGGTGATGACTTTGTGGGCTAAACTGCCAGCCGTGTAAATACACAATGTTATCAGTTAGCGCTACAAATGCCTCCATGGTCTCCACATTCATTCCATAACAGACATCTCAAATAAGGATTAAAATATTCCAATGTGCACCTTGAATGTGCCCGGGCATATTCATTATACACCGACTTCACTACCCTATCATTTCTTTACTAGCAGGTTTTCCGAAGAAAATAAGAGGGCAATACCGCCACCTTTAGGCAGCATTTGGTACTGCCACCACTGTGGCCCAGGCAGTTTCTTTCCCTCCATCTCTCCCATAGAGGGATTGGGTTGCCAGAGGTTTCTGGCCAAGGCGTCCCCACACACAGACTGACAGAGATTGTTATTGTAGTCCCACTGTATTCCTTTGTGCATTGAGGTTGAGGGGAGGTGAGAGGGGGGGGAGCAGAGTGCTGGAATGAGTGGAGGCCTAATCAAGGGCTCTGCACTCTGGCCCAGACTGGGCCCTGTGCTGCACCTCTCTGACTGACAGCCTGCCCGCCGACTGTTTGTGTGTGTCCATGGGAAACGGGTGGTGTCACCGCGACGACGGCCCTTGGCCCATCCATCAGTGTCACCCGGGCAACGCATGTGTCACTTTCAAGACTAATGGACAGGAAGAACAGGAGGAGAAACAACAATATTTGCTGAATATATTTCAGAAACATTAGTTGCCCGGCTTTCTCTCTCTTATACAGTTATTTTCAACAAACTGGAATGGGCCCTAATTCTGATTTATGAGCCAGTTTATTTAAAGGATGCTGCTTGTGTCTGGACGTTTTCACGAACCTGGGTCTAGAACTCCTTATGGCCTTCAAAATGGGAGAAGGGGACATACTACATACATTAAGGGGCTACATTGGGTAACCATGGCCTGGTTAATGTGACCACTAGTCAAAACCTGACACAAATCTAGCCTTACCTAGATATAGCATTGCAGTCATGACCTGGAGGAACCTGCAATGACAAGACGGAGTGGAGACCTGAAACCCAGTGGAACTGGGATGTCAGGGAAAGGAGAGAGAGCTTCTACATGGACCGTTATGAGGTGGCTAGGGTGTATATGCATTGCAATTACTTCCCTGTATGCGTCTCTATTGGGACCATATTGCCTTTCCAGTGCACTACTTTTGACCAGAGCCCTATGGGCCCTGGTTGAAAGTAGTGCACTACATAGAGGAGGGTGACATTAGGGACACATTCCCTGTCTCTACGAGGAGGTTCCTTCCCATGTGCTCAGGCGTGTTCAGAGAACGGGGGTGCTTAACCTCAGCAGCCGGTAACCGTGGCATCCAGCCCAGAGCGCTTGCTGACATTGACTTTGGTCAGCTCCTCGGCACAAGTGGGGTGGATCCCCACGGTCTCCTTCAGGTGAGTGAGGGTGGCCCCACACCTGGAGAGAGACAGAGACATAGAGACTTCATTCATACAACCGGCACCACCCATTCTCCCATCTTTAAGTTTCTCTTAATATAGTGAACAAAAATATAAAACGTAACTTGCAACAATTTCAAAGATTTTACAGTTCATATAATGAAATCAATCAATGGAAATAAATTCATTAGGCCCAAATTTATGGATTTCACATGACTGGGCAGGGGTACAGCCATTTGTGGACCTAGGAGGGCCTAGGCCCACCCACTGGAGAGCCAGGCCCAGCCAATCATAATGAGCCATTTCCCACAAAAGGGCTTTATGCCAATTGCATGCTCCCGCAAAACTTGAAACATCTGTGTCATTGTGCTGTGTGACCAAACTGCACATTTTAGAGTGGCCTTTAAATGTCCCCAGCACAAGGTGCACCTGTGTAATGATCATGCCGTTTAATCGGCTTCTTAATATGCCACACCTGTCAGGTGTATTAATTATTTTGGCAAAGGGGAAATGTTCACAAACAGGGATGTAAACACATTTGTGCACAACATTTGAGAGAAATAAGCTAGAGAAAATGATTTCAGTTCATGAAACACAGGACCAACACTTTACATGTTGCATTTGTATTTTTGTTTAGTGTAGTATCTCTGCTGCACTGATAAAGGCTCATCTTGTCACGTATATAATCACCTATATGTAGAGTTTACAACGTACATGACATCCATTCATTTTAGATGAATGAATCTATAGATTAACATATGTTAGTATGACAACTATACATTAGAGCCAAAATCATAAAAAAAAACAGTTGAGCAATTTCTTAAAATAACCACAACCCTACAACATCTGTATGATCGACTTTGAATCCCTATCTAACTCCATCAAGCAGAGAGGTTGACTTACTGGAAGCCCATAGCAAAGCCCTGGGTAACTTCTCCAGCGTTGGGGCCAGTGAAGTGCAGGCCAAGGATTCTCTGGTCTCCACCCCGCTTACACACCACCTTAGGCGGTGAGAGAAGCAACGTTACACCCCCTAAACCTCCAGGCTACACTTCAGATGCGACATAAGGAGGTAAAGGTTGCAACTTTGCCAGAATTCCCAGGTTTTTCAGAAATCCCGGTTGAAAAACGCCTGGAATCAAGAGGGAATAAGCAGAATATACGGGAATCCTCCAACCAGGCTTTCTGGAATACCTGGGAATTTTGCAACCCTACTGTGAGGGCTAGTTCTGACCTTTATGTAACACTGGCTGGCATCTCTCTCAGCCACAGTGAACTCCAGAGGCTTGTAGAAGGCATGGTACACCTAGACAGAGAACAACAGACAACATGACCATTAGTCCACCAACAATATATAGTACTTTACAATACTTGCTCATGTGAAAGGTAGGCCCTGGATCTATGAATCTGGTATTACAAATCTGTTCTCACAACACTTTGCTCGATTTAAAAAAAAGGTACATTTCAGACCCTGGTTTCATGGCGGGTGTTTTATATGGAATCAGCGAACGTGCCGACACAAGTCGCCGGCCGGGCCATGCACACAGGCAGCTGTCAGGACCCATGGTGCACCTCTCCTGCCGCGGTGCTTTAGATCACACAACGCCTGTCAGCACCTGATACACACGTCAATCAGGCCCTCTGCTCACCTGTCAATCACACAGCGGAGCTACACCTCGCTCTACAACGAGCCGGGGCATTCTGGGCGCAGGTGTTAGCAGCTGGCACTCTGTACACACACACACACTCTGTACACACACACGGAGCGAGAGGCACTCTGTACACACACACACACACGGAGCGAGAGGCACTCTGTACACACACACGGAGCGAGAGGCACGCACGCAATCACACCACTTTCTAATTCACAAATGTATAAAGCAGTAGACAGAGGCACACCAGGAGTCACAATCCTTTCCCAGCAGACCTCCATTCAGTTAAAGAATCAGCTAGCTATAATGTTAGTGGTTTAGGTCTACTGTACCTCTATGGAGTCCTTCCCATGTCTGCTCTCAGCCTCCTCCTCTGACAGGCCCACACAGCCATACTCCAGAGGGGTGAACACTGTGGTGGCGACCTAGGGACACAACCAATCAGAAGGCACATAAAGTCAGTGGGGTGGCCACCGGACAGACAGAAAATCAAGGATACAAGAAACAAGGCAAGGCAAACAAAGTAATATTATAGCAGGATACTGTAGATAGGCAGACCCATACTACAGGCCGGTCACATCGCCTACTCCATCTCCCACAATTGGGAGTAAAATAAAGTGGTAATCTAATCTACTGTATCTCCTACCATTGGGAGTAAAATAAAGTGGTAATCTAATCTACTGTATCTCCTACCATTGGGAGTAAAATAAAGTGGTAATCTAATCTACTGTATCTCCTACCATTGGGAGTAAAATAAAGTGGTAATCTAATCTACTGTATCTCCTACCATTGGGAGTAAAATAAAGTGGTAATCTAATCTACTGTATCTCCTACCATTGGGAGTAAAATAAAGTGGTAATCTAATCTACTGTATCTCCTACCATCTACCATTGGGAGTAAAATAAAGTGGTAATATAACAATGCTACAAAAGACCACAAAAAAGGAACAAAGACGAAACTAGAGCAAACAATAAGCATTTAAGCAATAAGTATCATTACGAATGGTTTAGGAATAAACATTTGGAAGAGGTGCAGAAGAGGTGCAGTGTGTCCCATTAAAACCCCATGAGTCAGACCAGGTCGCATAATCCAGGGAAAACAACGACTAGGGATTAAAACCCAAAATACACAGAAGTGGAGCTGATTTAACACTTAAAACAAAAGCATAAAACAAAGACATCAAAAGGCCACATACAGACAAGCTGTGGAGAGAAGGGGGGGGGGGGGGAAGCATAGGAGTAGTGTGTGTGTCTACTCACGTTGTCGTAGTTCATTAGCTCATTGGTCTGGCCTGCGAGCCTGCGGGCGAGGAGCTTCCCTGCCTTAATGGCTGTGGGGGTCAACTCAGGACGACCCTGGAAACACAGAACAACACTAATGAGTGACATGAGAAAACGGGGAGACAGACAGATAAACAGAGAGAGAAGCAGACAGAGGGAAGCCGACAAAAGTACGTATGCATGCAGGCTCCGCACACAAACACACAGAGCGCACCTCCTTAGCACAGGCCCTTTGGCTATTTAGAGAGATCGAGAGAGAGGGGACAGTTGTGCCTGTGAGTTACTGTGTAGACTAACCTGTAGCCTCTGGCTTTAACACACATCCATGACAATGGCATTGACTAATAAAGGTTTCTTAACTGCCTTGCACACTGAAAAACAAACATTGCTTTTGTATCCTCAAACAATTTCCCCACTCGACCCAACTGACTGTTAGCTCCTTACACTCGTGGGGAATTACACATTTGGACTCGAGGGTGTTTGGTTTGCTTGTATGACGTCAAAGCGGTATTTATTGTAATCCTCAACGTGTCATCTTTCAAGATACATTGAGTCCTCGTAATTTACAGCGTTCCCCTCACTCAAACAAAACATTTTCAAAAGTTGCCCAATTAGCAGGAGGTGGTAACTGCTTGTCGCGCGCGGGGCTCATGCTCCGAACGGCTGTCAGTCAAAACCCATACAGCGCTGTGAAGCGGAGACACTGAGCGCGGAAGTCAAATAGAGCATGTTACTGTACTGCCAATGCGTACCAATTTAGGAGCTTAACAGTGCCCAAGGCTACCATTTTCAACCCGAATACGGGTACAAGTGTAAAGGCCTACTCACAACAACAGCTTAACAATACAGGAAGGGGCAGAGCTGCAGGGGGAATTCTTTCTGAAAACTTGACAAAGGGATAATTTTGGATTTTGGCAATGATGCCCTTTATCTACTTTCCCCAGAGTCGGATGAGCTTCTTTTATGTCTCTGTGTCCAGTTTATGTCTAGTTTCGTGAGCCAATGCTAACTAGCGTTAGCACAATGACTGGGGGTCTATGGTACCTAGTAGGCGCCGTGGAAGTAGATAAAGGGCCTTATAGCCAAAATCCCCAAGTATCCCTTTAAGTCATGAGCAACCCGTTTGATTAGCACCGCTGCTGAACATCCTGTTTTCTAAGACAGCTCCTCTGGCCCTGGAGGTGTGTGTGTCTGAATGTGTGTGTGTGTGTGTGTGGTGGTATTTCGGTAACTGTGTTTACACACCACTTGGGTCTGCGTCATAGTAATGCATTTCTTGGCAGTCCACAGGTGCTCTTCAATGTCTCAACACAAAAAGGTGCTCTGTTTGGACATAGACTTAAATATCAATCCACCCCCTTTTAAAAAGTCTCCCAGTATGTGAAAAGATGACAGGCATCAGGGCTAAGAGTGACTCATCAAACGCTTGTGTCAATCTAACCGTCTGGAAGAGGCCTGTGGAAGTTAGGAAATCCACAGCTGGCCACATTAAAAAGACAGGACTGACATTTGATACATGTAGCAGGATTATTGTGATAGAGCAGCACAGCAGTTTGAGAGGAGTCCTTGTCCCACAACATCTGCTGTGCAGCTCCAGCCATATGCTTCAATATCAAATGGAAAGATAGGCAACATCTAAAATGATGAAATTTGATGGTGCCCAGTGAACTACGGTATCACTTCAACTTTTTGCATACCAAAATGGTTTCTGGTATAAAGCGTCGCCTTGGTAGGACCACTCATTTCAGCCTTCCATACATTCCTGGAGAGGATTACGTTGGTGTGGTAAAGCTGGGTGGGTACACTGAGAGGATGACGGACATGATCAACACCTACCTCGCCGATATCGCCGAAAGCGTAGACGTTCGGCACAGATGTGGATTCGTCAGCAGCCACAAGTATTTTCCCCGACTCTTTGTTGAGCTTGACGCCAACTTTCTCCAGGCCGAGAGTTTTGGTTTCAGGGGCTCTGCCTATGGTCAAGATGGAGGAAAACACAGTCAGAAACTCAATATTATGTGACACATTAAGAGAGAGAGAGGGGAGGTTAATGGAATCTTAAGATTCTTAGAAAAAACAAAACAACTGCTGCTCAGTGTTCATAACACATACCATTGAGTTGGCACGCTAAGGGAATAAGTTAAAGGCATGTCCTGAGACTCTCCATCCAACAGAAAGGCAAATCTTATCCAGCTAGAAGAAGAAACAACATCCGCACAGCTGGGAGGAGGAGGAGATGGGGAGCGATGGAGGCTTGTCTTTTGGCAGGGGATAGGAAGGCATCCAGTCAGCCACCTGGGGCGCTGGTTGTCATTTCTGCCACTTCCTGGGGTACGGTTGACTGATGCTGTCAACGCTTGCACGTCTCGTCGCCCCATCTCCATGGCGATGGTGAGCACACCAAGCACCCCTGCAGCACCGGCCTGGGACCTGGCCGAGGCTCTCTGCCTCCCTCGTCCCCCCCCTACCTTCTCAGTCCCTGCCGGGGTAACACAATAAACCCGCTTCTCGGCAGGGCCTAGAGGTACCCACGTACAACGTAGATGCTATCGGACAACAAGAATAACAAACCCCCCCCAAGACCCTTTTCCTGGCTGGAGCCGAGGAACAACTTCCTCCGTTGCAGCCAGACCTGGGACTGGGAGGGCCGAGGGACCTGTCCATTACTGCAGCACGGGTGGTAGAGAGACAGGCAGTAAGGCTCAAAGCAGCGGTTTTCTTGAACTAGGCTAGTCTAGCAGGACCATGTAGAGCCACCAGTGTTCAACTATGCAGATTAGGTCTAACACAGGGATCTCTACCAGTCATGACTGCCTTTCTTAAAGTATGTACACACACACGGGAGAGCACACTGCATGCATACCTTGCTAAGAGACAGTGCATAGTTGGACATTCTAGCATGAGTTGTGTTTACAAAAAGCTGGTTCTTAGGAGGTCTTGCCCCACCCTACCAAACCACAGATCATTTCTGTCAGGAGGACTATCCGAAACCAGTATCCACTCTGTTCTCTCCATGTATAGACTCGGCTACTACAGCCACTCACTGCCTGCCTTTCCTGCTTAACTGGGTTTCTCCATCTAGGATTGGAGACTGTTGGAGTGCCACTGTTCCATTGTGTGGCGTGGACACAACAAGAGGTTCTGCTGATAAGAGCCTTCAGTGAGTGTGGAGCCACACACAGGGGTAATGACAGGCAGGTCTGATAGGACTACGCCGAACAAAGACTGTTGTAACACACAGAGGAAATCTCAAGACCAAACAGCTAATTAGCCACAACAAGCTTCCTGGCACGACTTGAGACCAACTAGTCCTACATGGCAGCTTTTTAGATCAATCAAGTAAACATAGACGACAAAAGAAAATAAGACTGCATTTTGGGGAAATAGATGATTTTGTCTCCAAAAATAGTTTTCTGAGAAGGCAGCATATTAATGGCCTAGAATGAGCATAAGAGATGTGATTGTATCAGGATCCGCACTTTGGCTCAGAGAGATTCTCTGAGTATGGGGAGTAGGCTTCTCTCAGAGAGGTTTCACATCCAACCATTTCAGTTCACATGGAGACATATGCATCACACAAACGTCAACCTCTTTTGGTGTTCCTCTCAAAATCTGAGAGGAAAAGGGTTGGGGTAACACAAATAGGTGTGAGAGAAGCGTTATGTTGTACACCCAGAGGAAATAAGCTGTTTCCTCCTCTGTGCTGTTGGCCACCTGGCCTTGGGTGCGGTCCTGAGGAAGGACAGGCCTTGAGAAGGATGACCATGGAGAAGCAACCATAGCTACAGGACTGGAACAGACAGTCCCCACCAACACCAGCCTCCTATTCCTCCCTATGAGTAGTTCACTGTCTGAGTCCTGATTCTCCACCCTTGCACTTGCACACTTTCCAACACAGATTTACAAGCATTAAATCAATGCAAGTGTAATTATTGGCTCGAGGGAGATTCCACCATTGTTAAATCCATGACAGGAAATATGCAAGTGCACTCTTTGAGAAAAGGGTGGAGAATCGGGACATACCCACAGTCTTTTATAGCGCCACTGAGGGCACAGACCCAGTCTGACCTGTAGTGTAAAGGGAACATTGGGGAAGTGGCGAGAGGCCCACTCATAACTCCCACAGTCAGACAGACAGACACACACACTTCAAAAGGAGAGGCCCAGAAGTGGATGTCCTCACTGCCCTGCACGACAACACCAGGGTAAAGCCCGCAATAGACTGTAGCCTACACAGTAAGGTAGTAATGTAAGCTAGAAATATATATGTATATGTATAAAGTCATATTCCTCCTACAACCAATAACCCACATACACTGGGGAAAGCTTTACCCCCTGCTGGGTGAGAGTGCATGTGAGGATGAGACCTGCACCGTCTGCACCATCTCAACCATGAAGAACGTCTATCCACCAAAATATAACAACTCAGTGAAAAGTATTGTTTGTGCTGCCAATTTTCCATTAGTCTCAAAGTCTGGGTGTTTTGAGTGCAGTGATTCGATAGAATAGACACTTTGCCTTGATGTTCGCATTGTGAGAACCACAGCTCTCTGAGAGCTGCAACCTGCCAGGGCGGGAAGAACGTAATCTCTCCATAAATGTCAGCCCATATCCTGGTCCCTGTCACACGCACAGGCAGAGAGAGAGAGAGAGAGAGAGAGAGAGAGAGAGAGAGAGAGAGAGAGAGAGAGAGAGAGAGACACCCGCTCTAGCCTCTCCTGGCTGGTACTGCAGAGTCACACACTGCTGGGACTCGGCATGGCGTAAGGTCAGGTTTTGGGAAACAAAGACGCCTCAACACAAATAAACATTGGCTGGGCAGCCAGGCGGAAGTTCCCTCCATTGTGCTGGTTGGCGGAATGAGACAAATTACATGGTGTGATAGAGAGAAAATGACTGTGGCGCGAGAGAGAGAGGTCTGTTGGGTGCGCAGAGCTGCAGACAGACAGGGCCTTGCCGTGCAGATGCTGCGGGGTGGATGAGATGGTGCGGCCGGGCAGCCTGGTTTCCTCAGGGCTGGCACGGCGGGCAGGAAAGCCCAGAGCAGAGTGGGAGAACAAAGGAGGGAATGCAGTGACCCCCCGTGCCTGGGTGCATCCTGCTCCCCTCAGCCAGAACCAGGACTCAGCGCTGGGCTGTGTGATTAACACTTCCCCTGGTGGTTCCATCACTCACGCTTTATTACCTTGTTTTTGAGCTTGATACCCTCACAGTCTGCTGACACTGCACTATATTGTGGATGACAATAAAAGAAATGGAAAGGGAGGACGACGAGTAGTTCCACTGACACAGTATCTCAGGATACGTCGTTGCAAAGCCAGTTGTTATGTATGTTATGTGGCCTACTTAACACACGAGATTGCAGCTACTACTAAAATAGTAGGGACTTAGTACCCTAATGTAGTCATTTGTGTGACAACTCAGCAAAAAAAAAGAAACGTCCCTATTTCAGGGCCCTGTCTTTCAAAGATAATTTGTAAAAATCCAAATATCGTCACAGACCTTCATTGTATAGGGTTTAAACACTGTGTCCCATGCTTGTTCAATGAACCATAAACAATTAATGAACATGCACCTGTGGATTGGTCGTTAAGTCACTAAAGGCTTAGACGGTGGGCATTTAAGGTCACAGTTATGAAAACTTAGAGGACACAAAAGAGGCCTTTCTACTGACTCTGAAAAACACCAAAAGAAAGATGCCCGGGGTCCCTGCTCATCTGCGTGAACGTGCCTTAGGCATGCTGCAAGGAGGCATGCAGAAGATATCCCTCTAGTGGTGTGGGGACTGTGCTTTGGCGAAGTGGGTGGGGTTATATCCTTCCTGTTTGGCCCTGTCCGGGGTGTCCTCGGATGGGGCCACAGTGTCTCCTGACCCCTCCTGTCTCAGCCTCCAGTATTTATGCTGCAGTAGTTTGTGTCGGGGGGCTAGGGTCAGTTTGTTATATCTGGAGTACCTCTCCTGTCCTATTCGGTGTCCTGTGTGAATCTAAGTGTGCGTTCTCTAATTCTCTCCTTCTCTCTTTCTTTCTCACTCTCGGAGGACCTGAGCCCTAGGACCATGCCCCAGGACTACCTGACATGATGACTCCTTGCTGTCCCCAGTCCACCTGGCCATGCTGCTGCTCCAGTTTCAACTGTTCTGCCTTACTATTATTCGACCATGCTGGTCATTTATGAACATTTGAACATCTTGGCCATGTTCTGTTATAATCTCCACCCGGCACAGCCAGAAGAGGACTGGCCACCCCACATAGCCTGGTTCCCCTCTAGGTTTCTTCCTAGGTTTTGGCCTTTCTAGGGAGTTTTTCCTAGCCACCGTGCTTCTACACCTGCATTGCTTGCTGTTTGGGGTTTTAGGCTGGGTTTCTGTACAGCACTTTGAGATATCAGCTGATGTACGAAGGGCTATATAAATAAATTTGATTTGACTTTGATTTGATGCAGTGTGGCCAGGGCAATAAATTGCAATGTCCGTGCTGTGAGACGCCTAAGACAGCACTACAGGGAGACAGGACGGACAGCTGATCATCCTCGCAGTGGCAGACCACGTGTAACAACACCTGCACAGGATCGGTACATCTGAACATCACACCTGCGGGACAGGTACAGGATGGCAACAACAACTGGCCGAGATACACCAGGAACGCACAATCCCTCCATCAGTGCTCAGACTGTCCGCAATAAGCTGAGAGAAGCTGGACTGAGGGCTTGTAGGCCTGTTGTTAGGCAGGTCCTCACCAGACATCACCGGCAACAACGTCTCCTATGGGCACAAACCCACTGAAACAGACAGGACTGTCAAGAAGTGCTCTTCACTGACGAGTCGCGGTTTTGTCTCACCAGGGGTGATGGTCGGATTCGCATTGATCATCGAAGGAATGAGTGTTACACCGAGGCCTGTACTCTGGAGCGGAATCGATTTGGAGGTGGAGAATCCGTCATGGTCTGGGGGCGATGTGTCACAGCATCATCAGACTGAGCTTGTTGTCATTGTAGGCAATCTCAACAATGTACATTACAGGGAAGACATCCTCCTCCCTCATGTGGTACCCTTCCTGCAGGCTCATTCTGACATGACCCTCGAGCATGACAATGCCACCAGCCATACTGCTCGTTCTGTGCGTGATTTCCTGCAAGACAGGAATGTCAGGTTTCTGTTGCCATGGCCAGCGAAGAGCACGGACCTCAATCCCATTGAACACATCTGGGACCTGTTGGATCGGAGGGTGAGGGCTAGGGCCATTCCCCCCCAGAAGTGTCCGGGAACTTGCAGGTGCCTTGGTGGAAAAGTGGGTAAACATCTCACAGCAAGAACTGGCAAATCTGGTGCAGTCCATGAGGAGCAGATACACTGCAGTACTTAATGCAACCCCCCCCCCCTTGTTGAGGGACACATTATTCAAATTCTGTTTGTCACATCTGTGGAACTTGTTCAGTTTATGTCTAAGTTGTTGAATCTTATGTTCATACAAATATTTACACGTTAAGTTTGCTGAAAATAAACGCAGTTGACAGTGAGAGGACTTCTTTTTGTTGCTGAGTATATCTTCCTTCTCAGACACACTCACCTATGGCCCACAGCACAGAGTCGAAGGTGTCCCGTTGGTCCTTTCCTGTCTGTTCGTCTGTCCAGGTCACCTGCAGCACCCCAGAGGACAGCTTGTCCACGCTCTTAGGGACACTCCTCCAGGAGAACTTGGTGCCATAGGCCTCCATGTAGTCTGTCACTAGCCCTGCCATTTGCTGCAGCACACACAAGAGGGAAATCATTGTAGGTTGTTGACAACCCAAAGTCACCTTTCCAGCACTCCAAATTGGGAAAAGTATTATTTGAAACTTATATTAGTAGAATAAAGCCCCCAATATCATCAGAAGACAACAAAATAAATCTAGAAAAGAACAGTAATAAATTATACTTTGACTTCCTACATATCTCTAAAACCTGAATCGTGGCTACAGTTTGACCAACAGACATAAATGTATAATAACCATGTATAAAGAAATACATGTATTTCAAATAGTGTACAATCTATTTTTTTTTAAATGCCTTAAGAGCAGCAGTACCTGATCAAAGCCTCGGAGGGGGATGCTGCGCACCATGACTGTGGTCTCCAGCCCAATACCGGTCAAGAAGCCAGCACACTCCAGTGCCACATCTTCATACCAGTGTTCAGGAAAACAGAACAAACGCTCTCATAGAGGAACCTCGCCTATCTTTAGTTAAAGCACATTTGACCGCAGAGAAATGAGAGCATAACAGGCAGAGATAGACAGAGGTGACCCCAGTCTAGGAAGAAGGGGTCACCACGAACTGCAATTCACCACTTTATCCCTTCAACATTAGAGCCAGGCAAGTACCATACTCCACAACAACTCACTGACACCACACAGTCTAACCAGTGACTCATGTTCAAGCGCCGTCAAAAGGATACAGCTGGCACCAACTACAAGTCTGAAAAGGCAAAAACAAAGAAATACATTAAATCTTACGTTTTCATTTAAATGCTTTCTCTTGGAGGTTATATAGTACAGGTGTATGTCGGAGGTTATACTCTACATGACCAAAAGTATGTGGCCACCAGCTCGTCGAACATCTCAAAAAATCATTGACATTAATATGTAGTTGGTCCCCCCTTTGCTGTTATAAAAGCCTTCACTCTTCTGGGAAGGCTTTCCACTAGATGTTGGAACATTGTTGCGGGGACTTGCTTCCATTCAGCCACAAGAGCGTTAGTGAGGTATGGCACTGAAGTTGGGCGATTAGGCCTGGCTCGCAGTCGGCGTTCAAATTCATCCCAAAGGCTTTCAATGGGGTTGAGGTCAGGGCTCTGTGCAGGCCAGTCAGGTTCTTCCACACCGCTCTCAACAAACTATTTCGGTATGGATCTTGCTTTGTGCATGGAGGCATTGTCATGCTCTAACAGGAAAGGGCATTCCCCAAACTGTGGCCACAAAGTTGGAAGCACAGAATCATCTAAAATGTCATTGTATGCTGTAGTGTTAAGATTTATTTTCTTTGGAAGTAAGGGGCCTTGCCCGAACCATTAAAAAAAGCCCCAGATCATTATTCCAAAGTTACAGTTGGCACTAAGCATTCGGGCAGGTAGCATTCTCCTGGCATCCGCCAAACCCAGATACGTCCATTGGATTGTCAGATGGTGAAGCATTATTCATCACAGAGAACGTTTCCACTGCTCCAGAGGGCAATGGCGGTGAGCTTTACACCACTCCAGCCAACGCTTGACATTGAGCATGTTGATCTTATGCTTGTGTGCAGCTGCTCATCCATGGAAACCCATTTCATGAAGCTCCCAAAGAACAGTTCTTGTGCTGACGTTGCTTCCAGAGGCAGTTTGGAACCCGGTAGAGAGTGTTGCAACCGAGGACAGACAATTTTTACGCGCAGAGCACTTCAGCACTTGGGGGGGCCCGTTCTGTGAGCTTGTGTGGCCCTACCACTTCGCGGCTGAACCGTTGTTGCTCCTAGACGTTTCCACTTCACAATAACAGCATTTACAGTTGACCAGGGCAGCTCTTGCAGGGTAGAAATATGACAAACTGAGGTGGTATCCTATGACAGTGCTACGTTGAAAGTCACTGACCTCTTCAGTACGGCCATTCCACTGTCAATGTTTGTCTATGGAGATTGCATGGATGTATACTAGATTTTACACACATTTCAGCAACGGGTGTGGCTGAAATAGCCAAATCCACCCATTTGAAGGGGTGTCCATATACTATTTTATATATAGTGTATAGTACAGGTATATGTTGGAGGTTATATAGTACATGTGTTTTTCTATATTCATTCATACATTTTCTTTAAAATTATCTTGAATACTGTGCTAAACAAATAAATGTTTACACTGAATGTACTACTCTTTTTACTCTGAATTAAAAGTGATGAAAATGCTGTTTGAACATCGAAGGCCCCACTACTGTAAAAAGTCAAGACACCGAGAGAGAGAGAGATACAGGCAGAGAAAGATATGCAGGGGGGATGCATAACAGAGAAAAAGACAAGGGGGTGGAGGATTTGGCAGGGTCTGTCTTTCTCTGTGTGTGTGTGTGTGTGTGTGTGTGTGTGTGTGTGTGTGTGTGTGTGTGTGTGTGTGTGTCTGTGTGGGCCAGGTGAATCACGCCTCTAATCCAGCCCTGAGCTCCACCGTTGTTTGTGGAGCTAATTGCTAGCATTCAGGCTAATCCCTGGGGATGGGGTGTGCGATGTTTCCGTGTTCAGGGCTCAGTCCACACATCCCTCTGCTGAGTGATGCCTGTCACCCGCATGGAGAGCCTCTCCCCATTTCACCCACCCTCTAGCCCTCTAGGGCTCCCCCACCTCAGGATTCTCTACCCTGGCCCAGGCTCTGACAGCTCAGGGAGCCTGGTGCACACAGACCCTGACGAGGCCCCCCACATGCTAGCGCTAGCCGCTGAGAGCGCCAGTATCCGCTGCTCACGTCCACCTAATGCACATCTGCACTTAGTGCAACATTTTGGAGGTGGCTTATGTTGAGATTAGGCTAGGAGCTTTAACCTGATTCCACACTTTCATCAACGACATCTCATTTTCCTGGCTGGGTCTATGCATGGTCATATTGCGTGTCAGAGTGTCTCTGGGATTTTTCTCTCTCCCTCATCCAGCTGGCGGTGTCTGAAAGCATGGGTGGAGGTGTTCAATGTACATACAGTAGGTACAGCCTCACAGGTGGGTCTCAAAAACACTGCATCCAGGCGTGAACAGGGGATGGCTGCTTGTGAAAACAAGGAACTACAGAGGGTTGGGATCCAGTGAGAGGACATAGCAATACAGTGTCTGCCCTGCAAATGTTACTGGACTCCGCTGAATGATAAGCAGTATAAGGAGAAACCTACAACAAAGACAACGCAATCAAACATTTAGGGCTCGTGTATTAACCTCACATACCAATCTAAAGTCACCTTAATGAATGTGGGGGTATGTCGGACTGTCGTAGTTTAGAATTAGCCCGAGTCGCTCTCATAACCTTGGACCAGTCTTCAGCAGTCCAGACAAGAGATAAGTGAATCAGTGTCCTCCTCTAGCGTGTCTGCTATGCTTGCCACAATAACAGAGCTCTTTCACAAGTGTTCCTAAGAGGGGAGAGTTCTATTGGCAGCAGACTTGACCAGTGTCCAATAGATACAGGATGTGAACTCAACTCCTTTACACACTGTAGTGACTACAGAGCAAGAAAGGATACAATGTGTTACAATGGGTTACAGTCTGCCTGGGTGCTTTTGAGCTTGTCATCACAGACTCATTTCCTCAGCTGCTCTAAAGGAAGACAAACAGCAGCATATTTCAAGCCTGGTTCACTGAGCTTTAGCTCTGGAATTAATTTTGAATGGAAACATTGAATAAATAAATATAGAATCCTAGAAAATGGAAACGGTGCATTACATACTGCAATAAAACCAAAAATAAAACATCTTACACTCCTCATCGCTCTCGTATGCGTGGGAGTGTGCGAGCGAGCGTGCTCCAGCCCCTCTGAGGCATTCGTCACTCACCTGGAGCCATCCACTACCTCCGCCAGCCTGTCAACTCAAACACCCTCTCAGACCCCACCTGCACAGCTGACAGCTCAGAGCAGAGCAGCACAACAACTAGTCAACAACTCCTCAACACACGGCTCCTCCTAGGTAGCGAGGGATAGGTCTGAAGAGAGGAGAGCCACGGGAGGGCCTGCTAATCCTAACCCCTAGTAGCCTGAGGGCAGATATCACCAACAGTAGGCCCCTACCTAACAGCCTCACTACCTAAGGCACCCCTACCTAAGGCCCACTCACATTAAGGGTTTCCTGGAATCAAGTGCTCTTTCCACTCACTTGAAAGCGCCATAGAAAGCTGTGAGCAAATATTTGTGATAATTGCTTTGGAAAGATGCTGAAAGAGGGGAAGGAAAGTTCAGGGAAACACGTTACACGCCGAGTGGCATCGTCTTAGAATGGACTCTACAGTACGAGTTCATATTGCCCTCTAGTGGTAGAAAGCTAAAAGACAGGCTTGTTGGGCACACGGGAAATACTGTGCATATATACTGAACAAAAACAGAAACACAATTTTACTGAGTTACAGTTAACAGAAGGAAATCAGTCAATTTAAATAGGCCCTAATCTATGGATTTCACATGACTGTGCAGGGGCGCAGTCATGGGCGGGCCTTTGGAGCCAGGTCCACCCACTGTAGAGCAAGACCCAGTCAATCAGAATGAGTTCTCCCACACAAAATATCTTAATTACAAAAAGAAATACTCCTCAGTTTCATCAGCTGTCCGGGTAGGCTGGTCTCAAACCATCCAGCTGGTAAAGAAGCCAGACGTGGAGGTCCTGAGCACGTGTGGTTACACATGGTCTGCGGTTGTGAGGCCGGTTGGAGGTACTGCCAAATTCTCTAAAACGACTTTTGAGGTGGCTTATGGTGGACAAACTAACATGACATTTTCTGAAAACAGCTCTAGTGGACATTCCTGCAGCCAGCACACCAATTGCACACTCCCACAAAACTTGAGACGTCTATAGCAATGTGTTGTGTGACAAAACGGCACATTTTAGTGGCCTTTTATTGTCCCGGGCACAAATTACACCTGTGTCATTTTATTTTTTACCTTTATTGAACTAGGCAAGTCAGTTAAGAACAAATTCTTATTTTCAATGACGGCCTAGGAACAGTGGGTTAATTGCCTGTTCAGGGGCAGAATGACAGATTTGGACCTTGTCAGCTCAGTGATTTGAACTTGCAACCTTTTGGTTACTAGTCCAACGCTCTAACAACTCGGTGCCCTGCTGCCCAGTAATGATCATCATGTTTAATCAGCTTCTTGATATGCCACACCTGTAAAGTGGATGGATTATCTTGGCAAAGGAGAAATGCTCACTAACTGGGATGTGTGAGCTTTATGTGCACATGGTAAATGTCTGAGATCTTTTACTTCTGCTGAGAAACATGGGACCAACACTTCACATGTTGTGTTTATATTTTTGATCAGTGTACATTGTAGTCATTTAGCAGACGCTCTTATCCAGGACGATTTACAGAAGCAATTTGCCTTGCTCAAGGGAACATTGGCAGATTCAAACCAGCGACCTTTTGGTTACTGGCCCAACACTCTGCACTGCTAGGCCACCTGACTAAACAGCATTTAGCAAGGATTTTCGATGTGCAGATGACTCAGCCCTCTGCTCTACACTGGTGGCACACTGTGCAGTTACATTAACAAACATTAAACTCAAACCCCCATTGTGTTTCGAAGTGGAAACGGTGTGGAGAGGCCAATTAGACAGGTGATGACAGGTTTTAAATGGCTGGATTAGAGATGGGTTCAGCAAACGTCAGGAAACCCACACACACAGCTAATCCGAGTCAGGAGAAGAACACTTAGTAGAAGCGTCTCTGTGTCTTGGATTGGTCACTATAACCGAAGTGTCTGTGTATATCTGCTGATGTACAGTATTGCATGGTATGTGTATTACAAGGAGGTCTGTTACGGTGACCGAATTACCGCAACGTCGGCCGTCACGAGTCATGACCGCAGTCAAATTCCACGTGACGGTTTAGTCACAGCAACTAGGCTTCTCCAAGCTATGATGGTCATTAGTAGTCGACCAAACTTGCTATTCTACAAAGTAGAAAATAGTTAAAAAATAAGAAAAACCCTTGAATGAGTAGGTATCTTGAAACTTTTGACTGGAACTGTGTGTGTGTGTGTGTATGTATGTGAGTGAGTTATATATATATATACACACACACACACACACACACACACACACACACACACACACACACACACACACACACACACACACACACACACACACACACACACATAAATAAAAATAAGTCTAAATTAAGCATATAGGAGGAACTGTTTCTTTGTTAAACGCTGAACACAGAATAGCCGCATGTACGCTCCCCCTCAGATATTATTTGGAGAAAATAGGTTTTATTCAGCTTTGTTCAATTCTATTCTTCATACTATAAAATAATGCCACGGAACGCAAAGAAAATCTTGTCTGCTAAATGAACTACAGCCATTTGCCTACAGCCTACAGCCATTTGGCATAGCCAAATCAGGACAACTCAAGAGTATTCTATTCTGTTCTTAAATAGACTACATTTTCTTCATATCATGTTTCTTTAGACCTGTCTAAAATAAATAATGGATTTAGGTGTAGGCTATATTACATGGATTTATTAGACTTTTTAAAATGTTCCAAAGATCTGCATCAGTGGCTTGTATGCCATGCGTGGAAGCCAGGAGATGGTAAATGTGTTAATGTTAATTGCTGGTCAATTACCGCGAGACCGGCAGTTATTTCCTTGACAATCACCAGCTGACAAAATGTAATGACCGCCACAGCCCTAGTCACAGGATGTACCACTCACGTCTTGCCAGGGGACTCCTTCAGCCAGAAGATATCATCACTAGTGATGCCGTGCTCGACTGCTCCAGGGATCTGCAACACAGGAAACAGAACAGTTCAGGACAACAACACCTGTCCGTTTGAATCATACAATTTTCAGTACAGCCTCTGGTAAAAGATCAGCTCCGTTGGACAGATGAGGAAGGTTATCTCTGCTCCTTGTTAGTTTGTTATCAACAGACAGTGAGCAGCAGCTTGTGATACACCACAGAGGGAGGCCTCGGACCCATCGGTTATCCCAAACAGCACCCTGTTCCCCATGTGGTGCACTACAGAGTGAAAAGCTAGGGTGGCATTCGGGACGCAGTACCAGACACAGCCTCCCTCCTCCTCCACCCAGAGACAGGCATGTTTTACCACCACGCCATCAGAAGCTTCAGATCCACTGTGGTGTTATCAGCAGCTGTCTACTGGGCAAGGACACCACACAAACAGAGACGGGGATAGAGGGAGAAACAAAGAGGTTCATACTTACATGTGTGGGGTACTTTGGCCGCCCCCCAGTGGCAATCACAATATTCTTAGCAGTCAACATAATCTGCCAGACAAGGGGGAGAGACATGATAACTTCAATAGGAAAAAAATGTAATATGGCATTGTTGAAATTATACTCCTTTGAAAAGACTGATACGGTGAACATTTAAAAATGTCGCCATTAACTCCCAGTTTAAATGAGTGTTACCTCTTTTCCTGTCCTGGTTAACCCTTTCACCGTGTGCTCGTCCAACAGACTTCCTTTAACGTTCAGATACTTCACTTCCCTGTCGAACACAAACAACATTATGACAGCGCAAACACCACAGGAAGACTCATAGGAGATATTGTGCAAAGACAGGGGTTGGCTGAGATAGGTCAAGCCTAGATCGCTAAAACCTGTTTTCAATGAAACTGGGTATAATAAATATGAGATTTGGTTGCACAATGTATACATCGGTTGTGAGAGTATGGGCACATACAGGCATGGAAACACACCTGTTTAGCCCTATAGCCATTCAGTCAGAGCACTGCTTATCATTTATTCCCGAACTGCTGTAACCTCTGTGTACCAACAGGTCATAACAAAAAAGGGTAGGTATGTATGTGTACATTTTTTTATTAATTTAATTTTTTTTTTAAATCACTGCTCAAGTCGACAACAGAAACTATGATCTAAAGTGGCTGTAGGTAAGGAGGAGTCACTCACTTGTCCTGAAGCTGGACACGGTGACCCCAGTTGAGAGACCTGACGTGGTTCTGCACAGCCTCTGCCATGGTACTCCTGGAGAAAAACACATGGTATTGGACAGGCATCTGTGATAAGACAAAATAAAACAATGCGCATTTTCACTCAGTGTCCATTACTTGGCAAGCATTCGTCGTTAGATCAGCTAATAAAATTGGTGGATTATGAGTGATCTGAAGTGTGTTATTCAAAGAATATTCCTCAGTTCACCACAAAGACGCCCTATGTTGAGCTGTGTGTGAGTCACCATGTAGTGCTGACATCCTGTAGTCCTCCCGTGTGGCTCAGTCGGTAGAGCATGGCGCTAGTAATGCCAGGGTTGTGGGTTTGATTCCCACGGGGGACCAGTACGAAAAATAACCCAAAATGCATACACCCGCTACTACTGTAAATCACTCCGGACAATAGTGTCTTTCCTGCTAAATGACTAAAATGTATTGAATGTACAACCAAGGTCAATCCCCCCCATCATGTCTTACTGATATATATGCCATCTAGTGGTAATGTAAGGGTCCATTAACCTTAGTGTTGAATGCTTATCAATCCAAAACATTGACCAACATTTAACCTAGTAATGACTACGTGTAAAAAAAAATTTTTTTTTAATTATATAGAATTTATATATATATGACAGTACCAGTCAAATGTTTACACATTTCCTCATTCATTTAAAAAAGAAAATTCTACATTGTAGAATAATAGTGAAGACATCAAAACCATGAAATAACACATGGAATCATGTAGTAACCAAAAAAGTGTTAAACAAATCAAAATAGATTTTATATTTGAGATTCTTCCAAGTAGCCACCCTTTGACTTGATTACAGCTTCGCACACTCTTGGCATTCTCTCAAACAGCTTCATGAGGTAGTCAAGCGGAATGCATTTCAATTAACAGGTGAGCCTTGTTAAAAGTTCATTTGTGGAATTTCTTTTCTTCTTAATGCGTTTAGGATAATCGGTTGTGTTGTGACAAGGTAGGGGTGGGTATACAGAAGATAGCCCTATTTGGTAAAAGACCAAGTCCATATTATGACAAGAACAGCTCAAATAAGCAAAGATAAATGACAGTCCATCATTACTTTAAGACATGAAGGTCAATCAATGCAGAAAATGTAAATAACTTCAAGTGCAGTCGCAAAAACAATCAAGCGCTATGATGAAACTGGCTCTCATGAGGACCACCACAGAGTTACCTCTGCTGCAGAGGATAAGTTAAGAGTTCCCAGCCTCAGATGACTGTTCAGAGGAGACTGCGTGAATCAGGCCCTCATGGTCGAATTGCTGCAAAGAAACCACTACTAAATAACAGCAATAAGAAGAAGACACTTGCTAAGGCCAAGAAACACGAGCAATGGACATTAGACCGGTGGAAATCGTCCAAATTTGAGATTTTTGGTTCCAACCGCTGTGTCTTTGTGAGATGCAGAGTAGGTGAACAGATCTCCGCATGTGTGGTTCCCCCCGTTAAGCATGGAGGTGGTGTGATGGTGCTTTGTTGGTGACACGGTCTGTGATTTATTGCGAATTCAAGGCACACTTAACCAGCATGGCTACCACAGCATTCTGCAGCGATACGCCATCCCATCTGGTTTGAGCTTAGTGTGAATATAATTTGTTTGTCAACAGGACAATGACCCAACACACCCCCAGGGTGTGTAAGGGCTATTTGACCAAGAAGGAGAGTGATTGAGTGCTGCATCAGATGACCTGGCCTCCACAATCACCTGACCTCAACCCAATTGTGATTGTTTGGGATGAGTTGGACCGCAGAGTGAAGGAAAAGCAGCCAACTAGTGATCAGCATATGTGGGAACTCCTTCAAAACTGTTGGAAAAGCATTCCAGGTGTAGCTGGTTGAGAGAATGCCAAGAGTGTGCAAAGCTGTCATCAAGGTAAAGGATGGCTACTTTGAAGAATCTCAAATATAAATGATATTGGTTACTACAAGATTCCATATGTGTTATTTCATAGTTTTGATGCCTTCACTATTATTCTACAATTTAGTAAAAAAAAAAAAAAACTTCAATGAGTAGGTGACCACTTTTGACTGGTAAAATCAAATCAAATGTTATTAGTCACATGCGCGGAATACAACAGGTGTAGTAGACCTTACAGTGAAATGCTTACTTACGAGCCCCTTACCAACAATGCATTTTCAAAAAAAAGTAACAAGTAACTAAAGAGCAGCAGTAAAATAATAGCAAGACTATATACAGGGGGGTACCAGTACAGAGTCAATGTGGGGGGGCAATGCACATAGTCTGGGTAGCCATTTGATTAGATGTTTAGGAGTCGTGTGGCTTGGGGGTACTGTATATATCTTGTTATTTATTAAATCTAGTGATGGGAATTCAAGAATTTTGCTATTGCTTTACAAAATAGTTCAGGAAATGTGCATCTCCACAGGTCTCCATTGTTCTCGTACTAATGAGATTTACCAGTCATGGGAGATGGGCCCGGGGATTTGCCAGCCATATTTCTGAGCGTCTTTCAGAGCTGTGCCCAGCAGAGCAGCCTGGTGCATGAGCTTCTTGGGAATGCAGCCCACGTTCACGCACGTACCACCAATGCCCCACTTAGTACCTGAAAGGGAAGCATGAGATGTTTTGTTTATCTTCTATATTCATGCAGATTGGTCACAACATGCATACTGTTTCTCTACTCCGAGAGAAGGAAGGAGAAATGTTTTTACGGTTCAAGTTAAGCTGATTATGATGGAATGCACAGTCAGTATAACATTTCTCTTACCTTTAACTGACGGCTCCACATAATCTAACACAGCAACTTTCTGTCCTAGCTGAGCCGCTGAAAACAGAGTACATGATGTTTTGGTCAATCGTCACGTTCAGTAAAGCTCAATTAGACCAGTGGAGGCTGCAGAGGGGAGGACAGCTCATAAGAATGGCTGGAATGGAGCGAATGCAACGGTATCAAACACATAGAAACCATGTGTTTGATACCATTCCACTCCAACCAATACCACGAGCCTGTCCTCCCCAATTAAGGTGCCACCATCCTCCTGTGAAATAGACATTATCCCACATATAGAACCTTCACATATAAGGGTCCATTGAGCCAGTCAACCTGGTAACAAACCATCTGGTGTACATGATTGTATACTATTCTGAAGAGCAGTGGTTCCCAGTGGTGTAAAGTACTCCTTAAGTAGTGTTTTTGTGTATCTGTACTTTACCATTTATATTTGACATCATTTAATGGACTACTGAAAGTTGTAATAGTAGAATGCACAAGGTGCAATTTCGAAATTGGGTAGTGCATCAGCAGTTTTCCTCTAGTCATGTCCATCATTGCAGACTGTAGAGAGCTATTTGTAACTTGTCAGAATTGTCAAGATCAACTAGCCCATGTCAGCTAACGTTTTTTAGCCCATTGATTTTGTTGCAATGTTTTACTTACTCAAATATCATATGAACACACAAGACAAATGACCAAATGTATAGAACTGCAGGAAATAAGCTTAAAGCCTGCCAAATGTTCTCTCAGCCAACAAGAGGGGTTTGAACGGTGCGTAATGCCCATAGAAATAGGCTTGGGCGCTATGTTCCCCAACGCGGAGTGAAAGTTAGTGAACCCCTGCGCAAGAACACCGACTGAAACAAAAGGTAAGTCCCTAGCTCATAACGTATTGTAATACTGAGATCGAGACACTCACCTTCTTTGGAACAAGCCAGACCCCCAGAGCCACCACCAATAACGACGAGATCATAGTCAAACGTTCCTGTAACAAACCAAATGCCATGCCATTCAATCTCTATTGGACAATGCTGATAGTGAGACCATAATAAACACATCCAACACGTATGCCTGAGTTTACTCATCTAGAAACCAAGCTGACAAGTGCAGAGTGAAGAGCATTTGAAAATAGCATGTTAATTCTACCAAAGACACTTAATGTCGGCAAGGAATACTTTACACTGACAGCTTGTTTGGCGTTGACAGGTATCTTAGCTAACGTTAGCAGGGTCATGTTAGCCACTGTAGTGTAACAAACATAAAAACTAAACACTGTGCGATAATCTGTCAGTTTGTCACAAGCTAACTAGTAATATGGCAACAACCTCCCTACCCGTCAAGTTTCTCGTAAGAAGTTGAATGCAGTTGGTGCGTTTCCACCGGTGTCTGACTCTACATAAGGCTGCCATGTTGTTCTTACAAAAGGACCTTCACGAAGTCATAGGCGTCTGGAAATCTGCCTGACCTATTCTACCCATGTGAGGCACATTCACTAACGCAACGTTGTCAAATGTTGCAAAGTTGAAATGGCGTTGTAGTGTTGGAAATAGAACATTAGATAAATTGCTACTGTAGTAGCTACGTAATAAATACGTATTTGATAGACTAGGTAAGGCTTATACAAGAAATTAAACATTCAGGAGCAGTTTGTGAAATATTATTTAAAATAGGAATATTTACACTGTTGGATTCCAAACAGTAACTGATTTGGTATTAGCATGTTTTTGATAGATGACATCAGGTCTCATTTAACCATGCAGACAAGAAAGCTATAAGAGAATTGACAACTTTCTGCAATACATTCGTGTTGCGGCTTCAGGTAAAATACATGAAGCTGTATATCCTTTAAATGTTTATTTTATTTATCCGTTACTTTACCAGGTAAGTTAAATGAGAACACGTTCTAATTTACAGCAACGACCTGGGGAATAGTTAGAGGGGAGAGGAGGATGAATGAGTCAATTGTAAACTGGGGATTATTAGGTGATTGATGGTTTGAGGACCAGATTGGGAATTTAGCCAGGGCACCCCTACTCTTACGATAAGTGCCATGGGATCTTTAATGACCAGAGTCAGGACAACCGTTTAACGTCCCATCCGAAAGACTGCACCCCACACAGTACAGTGTCCCCAATCACTGCCCAGGGGCATTGGGATATTTTTTTAGACCAGAGGAAAGAGTGCCTCCTCCCATCCAGGGACTGACCAGAACCAAACCTGCTTAGCTTCAGAAGCAAGCCAGCAGTGGTTTGCATGGAGGTATGCTGCTGCCTTGCATTTGTGTGGAATACCAAACAAACATACAACATGTTCTTTCCAGGCATGGTTTATTGAAAACACACCAAATTTATACTCTACAAATCTGTATTTTTTTCTTTATTTAAACAAGCATAACACTTGCCTCTGGGTATTAGTAAAATTAACATAATACATTGTCACTGTGCATCGCTCTGATAGCTACGAAAGCAATAACAACTTACTCTATGAAATCAAACCATTTTTTTTGTCTCCATCTTTTGAAAGTTTATAATTCAATGTAATACAAGGCAAATATCCACCAACAGTCTAGACTACACTGAGGACAGAGTGGGTAAATGTGTGAGTGTGTGAAATTGGGGGGAAGGGAGAGATGGATAGGGAGCCTGACAAAGAAGAGAACAGGAAAGAGGTAAACAGAGGAAGGGATGAGGGTGGAGGACAGTGGGAGGATAAAGCATGATATAAAACACATTTTCTTTATCTACCATGGAAAAGGTTAAGGCACATGATAGTTACAAACACATTTGCTACCGATACAGTTACTTTATTTTTGAAGAGTTTGAATCAGTGATATCTACACAGGTAGGTCTTGCCCCTTTGATTCAATTTCTGCCCCATGTTCTTGCATTTCTTTCACAGCATCTTATTTAGTAAATGTACAATTAGATGAACATCCAAACAAACAAACAAACTCCTGGGCTACTTTCATATGTATGTAAATACAACGCCAGGTCCTTTGGTTGTGTACTGCAAACTGCAGTCAGGAATAGACAGTCAGAGATGAATAATCCAATGAAAAGCACATAGTTCTGAGGACATATGTCGACATGGAGAACGTTTACATTATTACGTTACTTTTCTCTGAAATCAAAAGTTAATACATGTACTTTTTAAGCTTTATTTTGTCACATAAGTCTTTGTAAACACCGTGTAAAATATGCAAGGCTTTATAAATCACATCACAAAGAAACTGACGCAGGCACATGCCATTCGCCCGTAGCCGACGCATGAGTTGAGCGGTTCTGTAGTGGAGGTCCCCCCTCACTAGTCCCAGAATTGGGAAAGAGAAGGTTCATAGTGCAGTGTCCACTTGGCGATGGAGAAAGACGAATCACAACACCACTACTAAATCTTTACCCACGTGCAGTTTAGCTTGTCTTTTGTCCCTTTAAAAGACAACGGCGTAATCTTCTACTACATTTCAACTGCCTCTAGAGAACAAAAAATAGAATAAATCAGACTTTGTATACTTTGTACAATGTGATGCAAATTCTGCCTTGAACCACACAAAACTGCTCTCCTCTCTGTTCTCTCCAGATGTGAATTACTTGAATATTCAATTCCACCACAAACTGGCACTTAAAGAATATATAAACATCTGTACATTTGCTCATGCTTGTTTCAAATAGTTCTTTAACGATGCATTGGCAAAATCAAAGCACGATTTTAGGTTATCAGCGACTATATAATTGCAGTGTGAAATGAAATGGAATTCTAGCACTGCTGTCTATCCCTGCTGCTGCATCCACCCATCCTTCTCTTGAGTGACCCCTGCTGAACTATCCACTTCCCCTCTTTCTCCCCCTCCCTAATCTCCGACAAAGATTTGGAGACCAGGTCATCAGTCCATCACACCTTTACAAAGAAAGCTGAAGATTAAAGGTCTTCTTTTTTTCAATCTTAACCGTACAAAATATAAATATGTAATTAACATGACTCTACAGATTTGATACACACCTAAATGATGTAGTTATTTCTGTTTACAAACATGGTGATCCTTTATCCAATGAATGTGCTTCCGAAACGACCTGTTATGAGAACACAATTAAGTTTGTCTTGTTTTTTTGTTGTTTTTTTGCTTTTCTTTGACCCTAATATACATTTATAAAACCAACAAAAATATAAAACGCTTTTAGGTTCTACCCTTTGACAACAGGAGCATGTACACTGAATAAAAACATAAACACAACATGTAAAGTGCTGGTCCATGTCTCATGAGTTGAAATAAAAGATCCCAGAAACATTCCATTGGCACAAAAATATGATTTCTCTCAAATGTTTTGCAAAAATGTGTTTACATCCCTGTAAGTAAGAGGTTTATCCTTTGTCAATATAATCCATCCACCTTACAGATGTAGCATATCGAGAAGTTCATTAAACAGCATGATCCTTACAAGTGCACCTTGTGCTGGGGACAATAAAAGGCCACTCTAAAATGTGCAATTTTGTCACACAATGCCACAGATGTCTTTAGTTTTTAGGGAGCATACACAATTGGCATGCTGACTGCAGGAATGTCCACCAGAGCTGTTTCCAGATAATGTTAATTTCTCTACCATAAGACGCCAATGTAGTTTTAGAGAATTTGGCAGTACGTTCGGCCTCAACCACAGACCACGTGTAACCACCCCAGCCCAGGACCTCCACATCCAGCTTCTTCAGAAGGGGGGGGGGTATTTCTGTCTGTAATAAAGCACTTTGTGGGGTAAAACTCATTCTGATTGACTGGGCCTGGCTCGACAGTGGGTGGACCTGGCTCCAAAGGGGTGAGCCTATGCCCTCCCAGGCCCACCCATGGCTGCACCCCTGCCCAGTCATGTGAAATCCATAGATTAGGGCCCAATGAATTTATTTAAATGGACCGATTTCCATATCTGAACTGTAACAGCAAAATCTTTGAAATTGTTTATATTTTTGTTCAGTGTACTTGACATAATCCTCTTCCTTCCTTCATAAACGCAATCCATTTATAAACAAAATGTCTTATATCCTATTCAACTTTATTACAGATCAATGGCAAACAGCAACCAGCTGAGTAAATCATATACCTTCAGCAAACAACCACGACTGTATCGATTCAGAAAATATATTTTCATTTTGTTTTACTCAACAGCTATAAGTAACCCAACCAAATGTACATGTCATTTCACTTCCCTAACTCCAATCAACACTTGCAGGTGTGTGAAATTCTTGTGGGTTTATGAACTGAATCAGCACCCAGTCAGTCCCCTATGAGTTGCACAGCAATGATCCCAGTGCACTTAAAGAAACACAGTGAACCATTGTATGACAAATGTGTTTGAGAGCCTTCGCGTGTGAAAAGAGCATGTGTGGCGTGTGTTACAGCTCCTTTAAGCGACGCTCAAGCGTCAAGTCCTCAACTTAAAACCACAACAACATTCATCTGCCATCTACCACAATAGTCCACACTTCTTCAAACTAAAATGAAAAAGACAGACCAGCAAAACAAAAACAATATTACAAACAAATACAATTTACAGTGCCTCGAGGAAAGACTAACAAAAATAAAAATGGAAACAAAAAGCTAAATTGTTACGTGGAAATAAACAATTGGAAGCAAACTTCATTTTGACATGAAAATTAAATAGTTCAATTCTCTCTTTCCCCTTTCCCACCACCTTTGCAAGCAGTAGAATCAACAAACATAACGTTCTCTCCTGCCTCACGCCACCACCAACCATCCTTGGAGTAAGCGTAAAGACAGAGCTTTAGAACACTTGTATCCCGAGGAGGATAACTGCCTCCATTCTTCCATCCTGACACCAGAGCTGCTCCAGTCAGTCCTCATGTTCGTGTACACTATGTTTGTCCATCCAGTGGGAATGTAGATATGAGTAGTAGTAGAAGTAGTCATTTTTTGATTTTCTGTTCTATACATTTCATTTGCTGATTCAAAAAGCATGAAACATTGGCTGATGGATGATCATTTTGTTGTTGTTTTGTTTCTCTCTCTCATTTACAAAGTCTATCTTCTGACGAGTCAACATCAAAATAAGCTCCATGTGTTATGGCAGTGATGACGTGGGAAATCCTCATCTAGTTGAGATGTTGCGCTGTTGTTATTTAAGCCTAGAACACAGGGGGAAAAAAACAGAGCGAAAGGGGGACACTGGTGATTATGTCAGATCTGAACTCCTATGTAGAGCAGGGGACGCGTCCCAAAAAGGCACCCTACTTAGCGCACTACTTTTGATCAAAGCCAAAAATGGGCCCCGGTCAATAATAGGGCACTTATAAAAGGAATAGGGTGCCATGGGACGCAGGCCAGGTTTTATAAGCAGTTGAATAATCAAGCTTTTACAGTAAGTCAGAGGGCAGAGTGACCAAGTGGTATTACAGTAACTCAAAATCACAATACTAAAATACATAAATCAATATTCCTACATGCTTGTGATGTCAAATCCAATGTAAAATGGAGACAAAAGACTGCGAGAGAGAGATGTTCGGATGACATGTTTGAATGGCAGCTGCAAAAAGACAGCTTGGTTAACACACAAATGAAGTGTTGACAAGCTGAATGCACCGACCTGTCTGTTTAAACCGCCTGCACACAGCTCTGACTCCCATGCATACACGCCGCCAGAGGTCTCTTCACCATCCACACAACACTCTACACAGATGTACATTGTAATATTGTTGTATGGTGGTATTATACATTCTGTATTGTAGATATGTAGTGGTTAATAATGTTATATGATGTACTGTTTTATATTTTGTTTTATGTGTGATGTAAGTGCCTTAATGTGTTTGGACCCCAGGAAGAGAAGCTGCTGCCTTGGAAGCAGCAAACGGGGGATCCCTAACAAATACAATAGTGAAGAAGGCCTTTCGTATGATTATACTGTCTTACATGATAGACTTAATGTCCATGTCAACAATAAGCATATCATTGTGAGATTAGATATGTTTTTTTGTTCATTAGCATTGACAAGATCATGTGATTATCAAAATATTTTTAAAAGCCGTATTAAATCATCAATTGTGTGCCGATAATCATTTTGCTTTTCAGACATGGAGTCAATCAAAGCTGTATAGCTGATCCCTTACATTTCACCTAGGAGGATGAGAGTGATGGGAGAGCAACGAGAGAATATTGAGACTAACAGCAATGAAGACAGACGCAGCCCTTTAACTCTAAAGAGCTGTTGCTGATCAGCCACCTACCACAGCTTCTCACCCACCTACCACAGCTTCTCACCCACCTACCACAGCTTCTCACCCACCTACCACAGCTTCTCACCCACCTACCACAGCTTCTCACCCACCTACCACAGCTTCTCACCCACCTACCACAGCTTCTCACCCACCTACCACAGCTTCTCACCCACAGCAGAAACACTCAGCGATTAGCGATGGGACAGGAGGACAGATATGAGTGAGTGATGAGAGGATCCTGTACAATGAGCTGTAACGAAGCGAACCCAGAGCAGCTAGCCTAGCACACACAGTCATACAGCCAAGCCAGAGAACATCGGCGTAGCTAGCCAAGGCTAGCCTGGCCAAGCACAGACAGTCTACACATAGCCAAGCCAGAGAACAGCGGCGTAGCTAGCCAAGGCTAGCCTGGCCAAGCACAGACAGTCTACACATAGCCAAGCCAGAGAACAGCGGCGTAGCTAGCCTGGCCAAGCACAGACAGTCTACACGTAGACTGGCTACTCTGGCTTGGCTATGTTCATCCAGGTATCCATTATTTATCTGGAGGAGCTCTCTGTCCCAGAGAACAGTGTGCGCCATGAGGGATACACCGTGTTCATCCTTAGAGCGGAGCGCGTGTGATCCACGTAAGGTCAAGAGATGTTCCCTTTCATCATTTAGAACAGACCTCATTTCATGTGAATTAGTCAAGGGAAACGGTGCATATTTCAACAGATGGATGTGCATCAAACAGCTGCTTCAAAATTGTGAAAATGAGGTTTGGTGTCATAAGCCAACTACTCTGGGTCAACCATAAACAAACATACAAACCAGCACTGAAGTGTGTGAGGGCTAAAACAGAAAGGTGGTGGAGCAAACAATAAGGAGACAAACAATCCAAAAAGTGGAAAACAAACGTTTGTAAGACCTACCATGCATATGCATTTAGACCCAGGAGTCAACAGGCTGAGGTTTAACGTCACAAGCATCCACCAGATTGACTGCAGGCCTGTTACTCCTGACATAGTGTTTCCTATTTGTCTCATTCTGCAGCAACGGGAGAAGGGGTTAACAGCAAATCAAAAAGGTCAATAAATATATAGTCTTTACAGAGGAGTGGAATGCCAGGGTTAGTTCCTAAGCATAAAGGAAGCTTTTAGAGTCCGGAAAAAAAGGCGATTAGAAACAAGAAACCAAATGACGCATGCAAACAGAGGGGGACAAAAGCCGTTCAAACAGCAGTTGCATTTTGGGTATCAGCCTTCTGGAGGTGTAGAAAGCAAGTTTGAGCAGTTTTGATTATTTCTGTGCTTCAGTCAATTCAAAACAAGGGGGGTGGGGGCTGTAGGCATCAGAGAACACATCTGCCACCTCCAGTCCTGTCTGACAGCTAATTTGCCTCTGAAGGTTTTGCAGGACTTCTAAAGCATACTGTATGTTGACAAGCATTTGTGTCTCCAGGCTGCATAGCTGGCAGTTACACACTAAGCACTTATTTATGTAATCGTCAGACCAAAAAACAGCTGCGGTCGGATAACCGTGTTAGTTGAAGGTCAGAGTTGGGAAAGTTACTTTCTAAATTGAATCCGTTAGTCACTAGTTACCGGTCCAATATTGTAATCAGTACTGTAATTTTGGGATGATCCTTAAGAGGCATTAGAAGAAGACAAAAAGGATACATCAAACGCTTTTGGTGTGTCATCAGTGGTCGCGCTCAGGTGGAACAAACGTAAACTTTATCCAATGCTGAATTGAATGTCATTGAGAAAACATAAAAGTGTCAGCAAATATCAGTTCTAAATGTAAAAGTAAACCAATAACTAATCATCTAGCTTTTTAGTATCTAATCGGATTACAATACATTAGCTGGCAACAGTGGCGGATTTAGGTACCCTAGTGGTTAGAGCGTTGGACTTGTAACCGAAAGGTTGCAAGATCGAATCCCCGAGCTGACAAGGTAAATATCTGTCGTTCTGCCCCTGAACAAGGCGTTGCAGAACAACGTTGTTCCTAGGCCGTCATTGAAAATAAGAATTTGTTATTAACTGACTTGCCTAGTTAAATATAGAAACTATATGAAAATAAATAAATAGGTGGCACGGGGCACCCGCACAAAAATAATGGTGACATTTGCACGTCACGTCAATGATATGTGGGACTGTGGGTCAATTAACTTGGTCGAAGTGGGCGCCCTGATTCTAGTTTGTGAGCTAGGCAGGCTACTGCTTGGGAATGTCTCCTACTCAGAAGTACGAGATGGGGAGGGGTCGGGGGTAGGTTGACCTCAGGTCTCCCCACTGGAAGCCAAGGGAAGGGGGAGCGGGGGAATCTATCAAATAGCGTACCTCTAACGTCATACAGTACTAATGCAATTAGTAAAATCAGTCACACTACGAAATGCTACCAACTAACCCACAATTCATTCATAATATTGTGAATATATATTTTCACAGACATATTGTTGCATTTTTTTCTGGTTTGTGCGAAATGGTTAAGAATAATATAAAAGCAGTCTGCACACCACCAAGGTGAATTGGTTTAGTCTTGACTCTTGGTTGACAGTGTTGGGGTATGGGTAATGTAGTCTTGACTCTTTGTTGACAGTGTTGAGGGATGGGTAATGTATTGATGCTCGAGTGCCAAATCAACACAAATTTGTTTCCATTTCTCATTGTTACTTCTTTTTGATATTTATAAGTCTTATTTATATATATATCTATATATATTTTTAATAGTTTTAAATGTTATGATTATTTATTTGTGTTGTTCCAATAAAAAGTACAGTTAGTGCAGAATGAGGGGGGGTTCACCCAGGGAGCCATACAAGCTAGAACCGCCACTGGCTGGTAATCTAACTGATTAAAAAAAAGTTTTTTGTAATCATATTACATGTAACTGATTACAGCTAAAAGATGTTTTGTAATCATATTACATGCAATCAGTTCATTAAGTTTAGCTGTGTTAGCATGTTTGACCCATCGAACCACCTCTAGTTCTTCACAACCAGCTATTCCTGCGAGTCTCTCTTTCTCTCTCTCTAGATTGAAGTGCAGGACTTAACCAGTCCCACATTAATTACTTTCACAATCACAAAGCTTACGCTCAATTATCTGCTGTCGGCATCCAGTAAATTGGACTGCTCGATGAGTGGCACCCGGCTCGACAGACGACAACATCAACTGCTGCTCAACTCCTTTCTTAGAAAGAGCCTGGCGTGGGCGTATGGGCAAGGGCACTAAGAGAGACGGGTTCAGCCTATCTCAATAGAAACGGAGCATCGCGACTCGTGTGCTTTAACAGCCTGATCCACTAGTCAGTGTAGCTGTAGGTGGGTCTAAACCAGAAGTACCTTCAATGGCTCCCGTTCTGTCAGGTCCACTGACCCGTCGCCACTACTCTTGTACTTGCAGTCCTTGTCTCTCTGGTCGATGGTGGAGTAGCCATCTAATATGAGAGAGCGAGAGAGAAGATCACAGAAGGGTATCACTGTTAAATGCTTGGATGGAAACTACAGTAGCCTAGCTGCATGTAGCCTTCCGGGACTGGAGTGGCACACATCTGACGTAGAGGAAGAACTCATTAGTTAGAGAGGAAACAAGACAATTGTTTGCATTTTCATTGAAAAGAGGAGCACCGAGGAGAACATTTCAAATCAGAAAATTGCCCACACTTCCTGTTACCATCTGTTCTACTGAATTAATGCCCATCCTTATACCGACATCTTGTTAAGAGAGGGGTCTTGCATACAGCATCATAAGTAAAACACTACTGCACTGCCTACCGTTACAGCATCCTAACAATTAATAACATTGTTCATTCCAAATACTGCAAAAAAATGTACCCTACAAACTTTTTTAGAATTTCCATTTTGGCATTTGTGTTGTTGGAGGATCTTGAACTGTCAGTCGTCCCTAGAGATCAGAACATTCCATCTGGGACTACTAGCGTTCGTCGGCGGCGATTGAGGTCATGCAAACTCGGTCTTACCTGGACCAAGCTCGTCCATAGGTATCATATCACCACTTCCATTTGTCTTGGTGCCTGAAAAGCATTTATACGCCGTTTTTATCATGAGCACCACACATACAATTAGTTTGATTCACGAGCCAAGGTTGCTTTCAGGCCAATGGTCCTCAGTCACTGTCTGCTGATACACTTAACCAGTAACGCAGGCAGGCTGAGAATGGGTGTGAATGACAACCGCACTTCATGTGTATATGCATGGTTGCAAAAAAAGGTCACAAGGCCAGAAACAAGAAGACAAAAGTGCTGTCATGCCCTTGACTCGTTTATTAGGCTGCTACAGTACCTCCCTTTATGTCAGGGTTGGGCAATCATTTTGGCTCGAGGGTCATATCGGGATTTCAGATTCAGGCCAGAAAAATGACAGCTCTTTGAAAACCTATAGGTCCATTATAATTTCTTCATAGTTTTTGATCTACCTTTATATGTTCAAAAATATATATTTTTCCTTTGGGCCGGCTTGACACCCAACTTCATATCCTACTCTACATGCTTGGATTTGCATTAGGAACACACTATTGGATTAGAAAAATCTACCCATGATGCATCATTCTCCAGACCACACTATCCCAATTGTACTGACTATAGCACATGAAGATCACCAAACAACGCAGCAGAACAATGAGGGCGAAAGGTTTCAAGCACAGCGCCCCTAAAGTGCGTATTATGGCTATGAGTGAGAACACACAAAACAAAGTCCAGATCGAGCCATCCTCCTCAGCACTCATTCTAATCAAGACGTTTGATGCAGACACCAGCGGTTTCCTCCATAGATTCAGAGCAGTTCTATCTATGGTTTCCTCACTCAGTTCACTACAGTAGGTCAGGCCCGGAGGATCCCCAGTCTCGCCTGCCGTCACAGACTGACCTTGGTTCTTCTCCATCAGGGGCAGGGTAGTGTCGTCGTAGCCTGGTTTGCCATTCTTGGCTGCTTTAGGGGCGCCGCTTGCTGTAGACTGAGAGGGAGAGAATAAGGACACATGAGTGTACTTATTGTGGGTGTGTGAATGTGTGTGTGTGTGTGCGCATGTGCACGCATGCACGTTCTGCCGTGTACCTGGAAGTGGCTCTTATTCCATCCTTCCTTGGTCAGGGCGTTCCTCAGGTCCTTGTAGCTCCACACCGTCTGCAGCACATGGGAGGCAGCCTTGTTCTCACGTGGTGATTGGCTGAGCGAGACAGGGGGAAAAGCAGGGTTGGGGTCATAAGTGCAGACCATAGCAACATATTTAACAGTGGAAAATGTTTTTGCAACAGAGACGTGTTTATTGGACAAGCTCCAGTAGTCTAGTGAATACAACCCAGAACGTTGGACCCAACCAATGCCAGCAGCTAGTGGAGGCGGGAGCCGAATGCAATCAATCTCACATTCAAAGTCATCATCCATCTATTCCCACTGATGGCCCCAGGAGCTTTCTTTTAATTCACACCCCAATGGCTGCACACATTTCCTTTCATTCAATTAATTAAGTACTCCTTACCCCTTAGTGTTAATTACATGGGGGGGGGGGGTTCTCCATCACTTCAAAGTCAATCTCATGGGTTTAGGGAAAACACATTTATTTGGTATTGTTGGAGACTATTTGACTTGAGCCCGTTTTAGTCCATTTATAATTGTATAATTAGTCTAGCAGCAGTAATTCTCGTGTTATTGGTTAGCTGGACTGATCTAACGTGCATTGTATTTGGGCAGAGGGAAAGTACAAAGGGGGCGTGTCTCAGAGGCCAGAATGTTCCCACATGGGATGAAGAGGAGCCATGTGTCTGGAGTGCCAGCTGATAGACCATCATGACTGGTCTATAACACCGGCTTACATCTTCACTGTTTTATATCACTACATACTTTGTTTCACTTTTATATATTCTTAAAGATTGAATGTTAGTGTTAGGTTTAAGCTTTTTGCACGTGAAAAGTGTAATTATTTAGTGGACCGCAAGTAAGACAATTAGGAATGTGTACTGCCAATAACACAAGGCCTCTGCTGACTGATAAGAAGCCCTGTTAAAACCTTTTACGGCTGCTGTCCCTGTACAGGGATCAACATCAGTGGAAGTTTCAGAGTGACAACTAATAGTACTCGATACAACTTAAACTTTCATTAAAACACACATGCAGGGTACTCAAAGCTACACTCGTTGTGAATCTAGCCAACATGTCAGAATTTTTAAATGCTTTTCGGCGAAAGCATGAGAAGCTATTATCTGATAGCATGCAACCCCCGAAATACCCAAAGGGGACGTAAACAAAATAATTAGCGTAGCCGGCGCTACACAAAACGCAGAAATAAAATATAAAACATTCATTACCTTTGACGAGCTTCTTTGTTGGCACTCCTATATGTCCCATAAACATCACAATTGGGTCTTTTTTTTCGATTAAATCCGTCCATGTATACCCAAAATGTCCATTTATGAAGCCCGTCTGATCCAGGAAAAAACTGCTTTCCAAAACGCAACGTCATTTTTAAAAATGAACAAAGCTGCCTATAAACTTTGACAAAACACTTCAAACTACTTTTGTAATCCAACTTTAGGTATTAGTAAACGTTAATAATCGATCAAATTGATCACGGGGCAATCTGTATTCAATAGCAGCAAGTCTTGAAATCATGGTCCATATTCTCCCTTTCATAACTTCCTCCGCTATCTATTTTCCCTTGCCATAGACAATTCAGAGACTGGCGGAGTGATATTTTTTTGTGAACACGTTTCCTCGGGATTTTGCCTCCTACACACGTTCTGTTATAGTCACAGACATGATTTAACCAGTTTTATAAACTTCAGAGTGTTTTCTATCCACACATACTAATCATATGCATATACTATATTCCTGGCATGACGTTGAAATTTTGCGCGATTTTTAACAAAAAGCTGTGAAAATTCGCAGCCTCTTTTAAAGGCCTGGAGGGGCACAACGTTTCCCCTAACATGAGGAACAGACTCAGTTCCTGCCCAGCAACAGAGTGATCGTTTATCCTAGATATAGGAAGGCCTAGTTGGAAGGTATAAACATATGTGCTTGTGTGACCTGTATGGTGTGCTATGCAGCTGTGGTAAATAAATATAGTTTGAGCTTCCTTTGGTGCCCAACTGGATTTGTACCAGAACTTTGAACCTAACGGTAATTCAATAAAGTACGGGTGTAAAATCCCCATTGGGAACTAATCTTAATTAAATCATCAATAGGTTGTAGAATGAGACATTATCAAAAGAGACATGATCGTCTCCCGCTGACTTGATCAAGAAGATCCGATCAGTCAAAGGAAAACGAGGACAGTGATATGAAATGAAGTGGAAACTGGGAAAATCATTCAAGCATCTCTTGAATTCCTATTCATAGTACTTAGTATTCCGGTGAAGTGCACTATAGTAGGTTTCCTGGAAACCAGACACCACACGATACGGGCTTATCTATTCAATCTAAGTAATGTTCTACAGATCGAAATGATATGACAAGGAATCCAGCAGCTTATAGCACTTTATATTATTAAAAAGGCCATTAACGCCCATCTTAGAGGACGTGAAAAGGCGCGGGGTCATTACATTGTATATGGACAGCAGCAGACAATCCTGGTTCTTCAGTGATTGCAGGATACACTGTATATCATGGATATTATTAATTGCATTTGATGTCAAAATAATTTTAAAGTATGGACACTTCTCCCATGGGGAGGGAGGCCCGTGGCGCATGTAGTCATTAATGTACATTCTGTACTTGCAAACGGGTTTAGTATAGCTAATGTGAAAACCATTCAATTGTTAAGCTGCCTTATGCTCTGTTGTACTGCGCTGTACTATGTTGTAAATCAAATCTCAATCAAAGTTCATTGGTTGTGTACACCTGCAGATCTGTGTACGCAACCAATCAACTTTGATTTTGTTAGCAGGTGCAGCGAAATGCTTATGTTACTAGCTCCAACAGTGCAGTAGAATGTCTAGCAAATACAACACAAACACACAAATAATACAAAAATAAAACCATGAAGTCAAGAAATGTTGGGTATTGGTCTGTACTGTGCCATCATCCTACCTTGTCTTGTTGATGGCCACCAGTTTCTCGATGGCCTGGGCCTGGATGAGGGAGCGTGCGTTCTCGGAGCTGTCCGTCACGATCTCGTGGATGGTGTTGAGGATGGCCACCACTGTGTCTTCCTCCAGGTTCTTAGCTGGCCGCTGCTGACCACTGGGCAGGTTACTCACCAGGTCCCTCATGGCATAGCTCCCTACAGGGCAGAGGTCAAAAGGCAGGGTGCCAAGGGCATTGTACAAAATGTTCAATATCAAGCCATTCAAATTTGGACTAATCTACAATCATTCTTATCTACAGTAAGTAGTTTACACATTCCTATTCAGCAAAAGACATACACAGGTTCAACAATCATATTCATATCCTCATTAACAGTTATCTAAACTCAACGTATTCCGAAGTGTTTTATCCCAATCTTGTTCCGTTTGCCCTACAGAGAGGCCTTGTGTTGACCATGTGTGGTCAGGTTATGTGGTCAGTGATCGTACCGATCAGGTCTTTGTTGCGGCGGTCGATGGAGAGGTTACGCAGGGCGATGGCCACGGCTCGGACCACCTTGTCAGCATCAGAACGCAGCAGCTCCACCAGGATGGGAAGACCCTTCTCCTTCCTCACAGTGGCTCGTATGTAGTTGGACCACTAGGGACAGAGGGGGAACATGCAGATTGTGTATAGGCTCGTCTCCCATATGAATCTTCTCTTTGTTTTTACTGCTCGAGGGATGTAATTACTGTTTGGATAAACGTGTTTAGTATATATTTTTCTACTCTTTATGCGATACGTAATGCAGAGGACGCTGGAAAAATAATAATTTAATTACTACAGTGAATTATTGTAATATTTGTTTATGTGTCAATTAATCCCAATAGGGATGGGTTGCCAATTGACGATTTGACAGGAAAATAAAATGTCCTTCATTCATTCATGCTGGCTATGGATAACCAGTCTGTGTAGAGAGAATAATATCAGCCAATACAGACACACACACTTACACACAGCAACACACGTGCACCCGCTTGCATGCCCCCCCCCCCCCACCCCCCACAGACTAAATTATTGTACAGTAGCACAGCCAACAGTGGATTTCTGGATTTGACCGCTTTTGGTTGTCGTCTCTGATTAAACACACATTTTCCTCTCTCATTTCCTGTAACACAACACATTAAGTTTGACATGAAAGAGCTCCTTTGCTGAACACCGTCATCCCCCCAGAGATGTCATTAAACTGGCGCAACACCAGACCACTGGGTGGCAGTAGTAAACCTAAAAAACACAGACGGCACCGAGTCAAACAGCTCGGGAGCAGCAGGGAGAAAGGGACGAAGAGAGGATTTATAACAAAGGAAAAGCTTTGAGATATCCTCATAGGGAGCAGGGACAAGTAATGTCCATCTCCTCCATGCCAGAGGTTTGACGTGTTAGCAGCTGCCCTAGAGCGTGGACAGGCGATCAGCCTCCT